>NW_015635305.1:1476461-1504463 GCF_001515625.1 Sinocyclocheilus rhinocerous
TAGGGCTGGGTTTTGACACAAATTTCACGATTCGATTCGATTCGATGCTCATTCACAAGCTTGTGATTCGATTCGATTCGATTACCGATTCGATTCAATATCGATTATTTTGGATATATATCAGGTACAGTACATGCCAAATTTTCTCAAGGAAAAAAAATCTCAACTGATGCTGTAAAATATAGGCCTACATGAGAGTCAGTTGGTACAACATTACTATAATATTGAAGGTTAAAATTAATGAAGTTTTTACAATAATAAAGTTACAGTTACATATTATTTCTACTTAAATAGTTCAATTCGTTTTTTTTTTAAATATAAACATTTAAATGGTGGCTATCATAAAAACTTGATGGATTTATTCTAACATAAATTAAACAGTGAAGAACAGTAAAAAATTATAATGAATATGTTATATGGTGCATATATTAAGCAAAATGCCCCTTTCTACAGTTTATTTTTCTATATGACTAATGGGTTTATGGTCACCGAATATGTTTTTTTCTCTAAGGTAAATGTAAATGTTACGTGACATATTGTTTACAAGCCGTTATATTGGCATCTTTGCACGGCTGAAACACAGATTGAGCGATTACATGACACAGTTTACGGATTGTAAAGTTGTACTCTTTCCTTTAACTTACCTTCGGATATTTAGTCATGTTTATTTTGTGCTGAAACTGGTATTAATGTGGAGGAGATGATTAGTTCACGTGTACCTCGCGCTGCCGCGTCTGTTGAACTGAGGCGCTACAGCGATCTGTCACTAATGCTTATTGCGATTTATTGGATGGGAGGTGCCCTTCGATGATCCGTCCATTAACTGAAACAGGCTAGAATAATCGATTCTTGGGATTTAAGAGTCGATATCGTTCCGTAAAAAAGAGGATCGATTAATATCGAGATATCGAGATTTTTTACCCAGCCCTAATATTACTAATCAAAAATTAAGTTTTGAAAAATTAAGGTAGGAAATTGACAAAATATCTTCATGGAACATGATCTTTTCCTAATGATTTTTGGCAAAAAATAAAAATCGATAATTTTGACCCATACAATGTTTTTTGGCTATTGCTACAAATATACCCAAGCGACTTAAGACTGGTTTTGTGGTCCAGGGTCACATATTAAGATGTTGCTGTCTGAGGTCTTGTGGAGGCTTGATCGTAGAGAGGAAGCATCAGCACACTGGAGGGAAGCCTATAGTACTTCAGATGCACCTAAGTCAGTGTAAGCTATCAGAAAAGTCAATATTGTTAACTTGTGTGATCATTAGTGCTGTCAAGCGATTAATTGCGATTAATCGCATCCAAAATAAAAGTTTTTGTTTACATAATATATGTGTGTGTACTGTGTATATTTATTATGTATATATAATATAACACACACATACAGCATATATTTTTAAAATATTTACATGTATTTATGTGTGTATATTTATATTCATATAAATTATATCATATAAAAATATATTTAATATATAAACGTAACATATTTTTATGAAATATATACATGCATGTTTGTGTATTTATATATGCATAATAAATAGACACAGCACACACATATTATGTAAAAAAAAAACTTTTATTTTGGATGTGATTAATTGTGATTAGTCGTTTGACAGCACTAGTGATAATATACTCTTATCATAATATGACTTTTCACATGAAAGTTGAGCATCGTTGGAATCTAAGAGATTGTAACTGGTATGATAAATGTTCAGAAATCTTTTGACTTGCGTTTCAGAAATGTGCCGCTGTATTTGCAGCTATGGCCAGATGACACAGCTTTTGACTTCAGTGAGTTGAAGAAGAAGATGGTGGAATACATTCAAGCCAAAAAGACATGAGAGATGTCAGAAAGGATGTTCTCTACTAAATTCTGCTAAATTGTACCATTTCACTTTTTTGGTGTGTCCAAACCAGAACTACATACAGAGAAGACAGTTTGTGTTGCCTAATTTCCTTTTCAGATGTAACCATGTAGCATTCCACTTGTCAGAACAAATGATTTGTGAGCTCAAGAATGCATCCAGACTGGTATCAGATTCTTTATATATCTTATGCTTGCCAATTTCTCTGATTAGCATCTTGTTTTTTATCTATGATTTTTTTCAAATAAATAATGTTCATAATGAAAATTATTTGTAAAAAGTAATGCCATCAAGTTAGCATTTTTAAACATCATAATCAAACATTATAATAAGTTAGCATTCATCACCACAAATGAAATGAAATAGCCCCTCCTAACTTTACTTTCATGAGTGTCTGTTAGAAGAGGTGGAGGTGTAGCTGCTCTATTTAAAGATGTTTATCAATGCAAGCAAGTGTCATTTGGTCAGTATTTGTCTTTTGAATATCTAGGAATTGTGCTGAAAGGTGTTCCACGCATCCTATTTATCATTATTTACAGGCCTCCAAAATACTCTCCAGCCTTTGCTGAAGAGTTCACAGAAATGCTATCAATGATTTCCTCAGAGCTTGACGGTTTTGCTATTGCAGGGGATTTGAATATTCACATAGATAATGCAGAAATCAAAACTACAAAATAAATCATAACTGTTTTAAACACTTTTGACCTGATTCAGCATGTGCATGAACCCACACACAATCGTGGACATACTCTAGATTTAATCATCAGTAGAGGTCTAAACATTTCATCCATTGTTATTAAGGACGTAGCACTATCTGATCACTTCTGTATTTTCTTTAATATATTGATCTCTGTTACCACTGAATCTAGATCTGTCTCTGTCAGAAAGAGATGCATTAACGAAAACACTAGTGTGCTATTTATGGAGGCTATATCTTTAACACCAAGCATTTCTGCAGACTCTGTTGATCTTCTCCTTGATTCCTTTAACTCAAAAGTTAAGAATGTTATTGATGACATTGCTCCTGTGAAAGTCAGCAAGAAGACTGGCAGACAGAAATCAGCTTAGAGAAAATCAACAGCAGTTCAGAGTATGAAAAGACAATGCAGAAAAGCAGAACGGATGTGGCGGAAGACGAAACTTGAAATCCACTATAGCATATATAAAGACAGCCTTCGTGCTTTCAATGTGGAACTAGGCAAAGCTAGACAGTCATTCTTCTCAAACCTTATAAACAGTAACTTAAACAACACTCGCACTCTTTTTGCTACTGTTGAGAGACTGACAAACCCCCCAAGTCAGATTGCCAGTGAAATGCTCTCCGACAGCAAATGCAATGAGTTTGCTTCCTTCTTTTCTGAGAAGATCAATAATATCAGGAAGGCGATTAGCACATCCCCAAGTTATGCAGAGGTTAGACAGATTCGACCACAATATCAAAAAGAAGATACTATGTCTGCTTTTGAAGAAATTGATAGCAAAATTTTGGAAGAAATAGTACAGCACCTTAAATCGTCAACCTGCTATCTTGACACACTTCCCACATATTTTTTCAAAAGGGTGCTTAACTGTTTGGAAGCAGATCTCTTAGAAGTGGTGAACGCCTCACTTCTTTCTGGGACTTTTCCAAACTCCCTGAAAACTGCAGTTGTTAAACCCCTTCTGAAAAAGAGCAATCTTGATAACACCATATTGAGCAACTATAGACCAATATCAAACCTTCCTTTTATAGGAAAGATTATTGAAAAGGTAGTCTTTAATCAGCTGAACAAATACTTAAACTCAAATGGATACCTGGACAATTTTCAATCTGGTTTTCGACCGCATCACAGCACAGAGACAGCGCTCATTAAGATAATAAATGATATTCGCAGAAGAGGTGGAGGTGTAGCTGCTCTATTTAAAGATGTTTATCGATGCAAGCAAGTGTCATTTGGTCAGTATTTGTCTTTTGAATATCTAGGAATTGTGCTGAAAGGTGTTCCACGCATCCTATTTATCATTATTTACAGGCCTCCAAAATACTCTCCAGCTTTTATTATACTACGTAAGAGTTTACAAAACTGTTAGCAATGATTTCCTCAGAGTTTGACTGTTTTGCTATTGCAGGGGATTTTAATATTCACATAGATAATGCAGAAATCAAAACTACAAAATAAATCATAACTGTTTTAAACACTTTTGACCTGTTTCAGCATGTGCATGAACCTACACACAATCGTGGACACACTCTAGATTTACTCATCAGTAAGGGTCTAAACATCTCATCCATTATTATTAAGGACGTAGCACTATCTGATAACTAGTGAGATTCCCACAGTCAGATTCCCATTGAACTTCTCTCCGAAAGCAAATGCAATGAGTTTGCTTCCTTCTTTTCTGAGAAGATCAGTAATATTAGAAAGGCGATTTGCACATCCTCAAGTTATGCAGAGGTCAGAAAAATTCGACCACACCTTCAAAAAGCAGTTACTATGTCTGTTTTTGAAGCAATTGATAGCACATACTTAGAAGGGAGAGGTTATTATGCAAGTATAGGTGAGCATACCTATATGGCGAGCATACGTCTAAGTGGACGTTAATGAAATGCGGAGTCCCACAAGGATCAATTCTTGCTCCGCTCTTGTTTAGCCTGTATATGCTCCCACTAAGTCAAATAATTAGAAACAACCAAATTGCCTATCACAGCTATGCAGATGACACCCAGATTTACCTAGCCTTTTCTCCAAATGACTACAGCCCCATTGACTCCCTCTGCGGTGAATGCATACCTTGACTCTAGGGGTCAAACAACTCAAGAATCTTGGTGTGATTCTGGAGACAGACCTAGTTTCAGTAGTCATCACAAAGCAGTAACTAAATCAGAATACTATCATATCAAAAACATTGCAAGAATTTGATGTTTTGTTTCCAGTCAAGACTTGTCCACTGTCTTTTCAGAAAAACCATATAAGCCTATATCTTAAATTGTTGAATTATGCGGGATCAGCTACACTAAGGCCTTGCTCACGATCGCATCCTGGCCTAAATCTAGCGGATCAATACGGCTTTCAGTCCAGTGTTTTGTGGAAAGCTCTGGAGTAACTTGAGCTTGACAAACCTGCAAATGAGCAGAAATGCACTTATCCATCGACTCCATCGTAACAGACAGGATAATAATATGTAATGTTTCTTTTCTACTTCATATGAAACGTAACGTATCTTTCACTTTCGCCTCAAGTGATACTGGAAGAAATAAAAGTAGCAACTATCTGTCTCTGGTAACCACCTGAGAAATGTAAAACATTGTTATAGGGTCAATTCACATGACAATGAGAATCATCATTTAATCTCATTCCCCCCCCCCTTTCTGAGTCAGGTTACTTAAAATTATTTAATTAAAACAAATCTGTTTAAATACTGGAAACACAAATTGTCATATAAACTCAGATCACATTTCCCCCTCTATTGTTTTTATTGAAGAACATGCAGAATATTCTGGAAAGTTGAGAGCGACTGCTTTAAAATGTTGTTATTTTCTATACAGATCCAAAAATGATGATCTTTCCACTGCCATTCTGAAGCAGAAGAACAGGCCAAATAGGTTGATTGTTGATGAATCCATCAATGAAGACAACAGTGTTGTGTCTCTCTCTCAGGTACCATCTTGAGTTACATTTTAAATGTATAAAAATTTGACCCTTCTTCTTCCTTTTTCACTTGTTTGAGGTCTTTATGTGCCCAACACATTTTCTCTGCTCTTTCAGGCAAAGATGGATGAGCTCCAGCTCTTTAGGGGGGACACAGTGCTGATGAAGGGCAAGAAGAGGAGGGAGACCGTTTGCATCGTCTTGTCTGATGACACCTGCTCCGACGAAAAGGTTCGCATGAACAGGGTGGTCCGCAACAACCTCAGGGTGCGCCTTGGTGATGTCATCAGGTAAGACTGTTTTCTATCTAAACTTTCATTACATATAATGAAAAATTTGACCCTTCTTCCTGTTTCACTTGTTTGAGGTCTTTATGTGCCCAACACATTTTCTCTGCTCTTTCAGGCAAAGATGGATGAGCTCCAGCTCTTTAGGGGGGACACAGTGCTGATGAAGGGCAAGAAGAGGAGGGAGACCGTTTGCATCGTCTTGTCTGATGACACCTGCTCCGACGAAAAGGTTCGCATGAACAGGGTGGTCCGCAACAACCTCAGGGTGCGCCTTGGTGATGTCATCAGGTAAGACTGTTTTCTATCTAAACTTTCATTACATATAATGACTAAAATTGCTGAAACATTCCCAGGATCTTTCAGAATTATTCTAATTGGCAGGACTATAATACTAGCTATTTCAAAATGTACCTCTGAATATATGGATCATTCATTTGTTCCTCTTTCTGGTTTTCAGTATTCAGCCATGTCCAGATGTGAAATATGGAAAGCGCATTCACGTTCTGCCCATCGATGACACAGTGGAGGGCATCACTGGCAACCTGTTTGAGGTCTATCTTAAGCCTTACTTCTTGGAGGCTTACCGACCAATCCGTAAAGGTAAATATATCTTTAAAAATTATTATAAAAGTAATAAGGTAATAGGTTCTTTTTATTCTGTTCATGAAGTCAATTGTGAGATGTTACTTTTTATGTTTTCAATGTATGTACACTACCATGCAAAAGTTTGGGGTCAGTAGTTTTATTTTATTATTTTTTGTTATGATTTTGGAAGACTTATTCAGCAAGAATGCATTAAATTGATTAAGTCACAGATTTTATATTGGTACAAAAGATATCCATTTTATTATTAGCTGCTGAAAATTCAGCTTTATCACAGGAATAAATTAAATTTTAATATGTATTTAAATGAAAGTTATTTTAAATTGTAGCATTTCAAAATATTTGTTTTATTAAATTTATCCTTTGTGAGCAAAAGGGACTGCTTTCAAAAACATTAAAGAAATCCAAACATTTAAACGGTCTTACTTAATTTGGGTTTATATGCACTATTGTCTTTTTTTTTTTTTTCACTTGTAAGTTTTGGCGCTTCTGTGGATTCAAGTTAAATTGGTGTATCGTGGTGCTTGGCATGAAGTCTGATTTGTCACCTGATGGATTTGATTTGAAATGTCAGCTGTGTTTTTAGTAAAAGATTGTGTTTTGTCTAAGACTGCATGAACTGCAGTTGGTGTATAAAACAAATTTGAAGTGTTTTGATATTTCACAAGTTTGGTTTTGCTTTTTTTCCGTAGGTGATATTTTCCTGGTCAGAGGAGGCATGCGTGCTGTGGAGTTCAAAGTGGTGGAGACCGACCCCAGCCCATACTGTATTGTGGCCCCAGACACGGTGATCCACTGTGAGGGGGAACCCATCAAGAGAGAGGTCAGTAGATTGACAAATGTTTTAAATTTTGTCATGGATTAAAATGGACTAAATGGGGTTAGGGCACATGAAGTGTGTTTGATTGTATCCGCATGCCTGTTTGCAGGATGAGGAAGAGTCTCTGAATGAGGTGGGTTATGATGACATTGGAGGGGTAAGGAAACAGCTCGCCCAAATCAAAGAAATGGTGGAGCTACCTCTGAGACACCCAGCTCTCTTCAAGGCTATTGGAGTGAAGGTAATTACCTGCACTCTGAGATTTACACACATTAAAGTGTTATGAGTTTGCAGTCTGAGGTTCCAATCATTTCTTGTTTGTTCAGCCTCCCCGCGGCATTCTGCTGTATGGACCCCCTGGAACTGGAAAGACTCTTATCGCTCGTGCTGTGGCAAATGAAACTGGAGCATTCTTCTTCCTCATCAATGGTGCGTATGACAACACAGAATATAAATATGCCTAAATTAGTTCTCTGTAATGGCTACTGATTTTTTTTTTTAAAACACATTTTACAAAAGTACATTTTGAAATCTTGATAAAATGAGCTTGACAAAAACGTTTGATCCCAGGACCTGAGATCATGAGTAAACTGGCAGGTGAATCTGAGAGCAATTTGCGCAAGGCTTTTGAGGAAGCAGAGAAGAACGCACCAGCCATCATCTTTATTGATGAACTTGATGCCATTGCACCAAAAAGAGAGAAGGTAAGATTTCTGAGTGGTGGTTTTTGCTCAAATAATCATCTCTTTGACTGATTCTTTATGCTCTGTTTTTATCTGTTAGTAAAGTATTTTATTTGTTGCCTTTTTTTGTGTGACATTAATATTATAAAAGCTTTTCTGGCAAAAGCCGTTTCAGCCAAAACATTGTTACAAATTCTTGATTCCCCGCCGCCCCTTTTTGACCTGTTCTCGCAGTTTGAAAGACAACATTAAATCACTGAAAAGAGCACAGTGTCTGTTAACAAACTATTGAAGTCGGTTTTGTTAATTAAAATAGTTGAAATAAAATATAAATGTAGGATAAAAACGTTTAGAAGAATATTACACAAATTTGAAATATTGCCTTGGCTACTAACTGAAATAAGGATGAAGTACTAAAACTATGAAAAGTGTATGTACTAAAAAAAAATGACAACGCAGAACTAAATTTAAAATGAATATAGAAATAAAGGCTAATTCAGAATAATACTTGCTCTTGTGATCACCATACCTGATTTAATCCTGAATATTATGTTCTGCTTTAACTGGAATCCAGTGGAATAACTTGAATGCACATTATTAGCAGTATGTACTAAGAATAGTTTTTAATGAAAAATGTGCTATAATGTCCTTTATTTTAAAACGTTCAGATAATTCAAAATGCTTGTTCAATTTTAAATGTTATTAAGCAATCCGCTCCATTGCATATCACTACTTTAAAGCAACCTCTTATCTGAGATGTATGCGTGTGAATGTCTAATTGGGGGTTATTGCAGTAAATGGTTCTCATGTGTTTTCTCAGACTCATGGTGAGGTGGAGAGGCGCATTGTGTCTCAGCTGCTCACTCTGATGGACGGACTGAAGCAAAGGGCTCATGTCATTGTCATGGCAGCCACTAACAGACCCAACAGCATTGACCCAGCTCTCAGACGATTCGGTGAGATCACTTTGCTCAAGTGTTGCTCTGTAAAGAAAAAAATCTTTTGCCAAGACATTTCCAGTTGATGTTCGGGCTTCTTGGTACAAGCAGTGCACCTTAGAAGGGAACATCTTGTGCTGATGTTCTGACTCTCTTGATTTCAGGGCGCTTTGACAGAGAGGTGGACATCGGCATTCCAGACGCTACTGGAAGACTTGAGATACTTCAGATCCACACCAAGAACATGAAGCTGGCAGATGATGTTGATCTGGAGCAGGTGTGTTTCAGAGGATGTCAGAACATTCAGTGCTAAGTGACGATTTGCTTTCATTTAAACTGGGTCTCCTTAATCTGGCACTGGCAGGAGCATCAAGCCTGTTTAATTCTGCCCACTCAGATTTTTGAGCCAAGTGGATAAAATTTTTTAATGCATCTCCCCAAAATAATGTATTTTCATATGTCTCAATTTTGCAGATTATTTGCTGGGGGTTTTTTTCCCCTCCCTACCATTCCTTTGTGGAATAGAGGTAGAATAGAATAGAGATCAGGTTAATCTGCAGTTTTTTTTTTTTTATCTTGCTTTTATATACTACTACTGGTTTCTAGGTCAGATTTGAGTCCCATTGCATGCTAAATTATTTAGGGCACCAAATGATTGGAGCTTGTGCCCCATCAAATATGGGTGCATAAGCAGTGTTATACATGATACTGTAATTTATTTTGAATTGGCTTTTATTTTTTTGTTTAATTTAGTTGTTTTTGTGTATGATTTTGACTTTGTTGTTTTAAATATTACTTTTTGTAGGTTTAGTTCAGTTTAATTTTGTTTCCAGTTAGAAATGTTTGTTTAAACTTAAAAAAAAAAATTGTAACTAAGTTTTTTTTTGTTTTTTTTTTCCATCTTGTTTATTTTATAATCTTAATTCCAGTTAACAGATCTTTTAATAGCTTTAGTTAGTGATGATTACCTTAGTGCATTAAAAAATTTTTTTTTTTTCTTCCTTTTTATAAACCGTCCATCGTTTGCCTTTAGGTTGCAAATGAGACCCATGGCCATGTGGGTGCTGATCTGGCTGCCCTTTGCTCAGAAGCTGCCCTGCAAGCCATTCGAAAGAAAATGGACCTCATTGATCTGGAGGATGAGACCATCGACGCAGAGGTTATGAACTCCCTGGCTGTAACAATGGATGACTTCAGGGTGAGGATCTTAGTAACTCTTACAACCATCTGACCAATCAAATGTGAGGAAATTGCATTCAGAAACTAAAGAAATTATTGATTTGTCACCCTCTTCTACCTAACAGTGGGCTCTTAGCCAGAGCAACCCATCTGCCCTGAGAGAGACCATTGTGGAGGTGCCCAACATCACCTGGGAGGATATCGGTGGCCTTGATGATGTCAAGAGAGAGCTGCAGGAGCTGGTGCAGGTACTGAGCACATAAGTCTTGTTCGTATTTCGGACAACAAAATGTTCTCACGGCTACATTTAAAACTCTTTTACACATCCTTACCAATATTTTCTGTCCTTTTTAGTACCCAGTGGAACATCCAGACAAATTCCATCAAGGGCCCAGAACTGCTCACCATGTGGTTTGGAGAATCAGAGGCTAATGTCCGTGAGATCTTTGACAAGGTATGTCATTTTGCATTTTCTATCAGGTAGTTTCTGACTGATTTTCAATGTGTAGTAAGACAAATTATGTTTTTTTTTTTTTTTTTTTAAAGGCTGTGGGTCTACTGATCTTGTTTGTTCTTGCAGCAACTATAATGATGTTTAAATTAAGGATCCATTTTAAAATTGTCCTGCTGGCTTTGTCCTTCTCCAGGCTCGTCAAGCTGCTCCTTGTGTGCTCTTCTTTGACGAATTGGACTCCATTGCTAAGGCTCGTGGTGGAAACGTTGGCGACGGTGGCGGCGCTGCTGACAGAGTCATTAACCAGATTCTCACAGAAATGGATGGTATGTCCAGCAAGAAGAACGTCTTCATCATTGGGGCCACCAACAGACCAGACATCATTGACCCTGCCATCCTCAGGCCTGGCCGACTGGACCAGCTTATCTACATCCCACTGCCTGATGAGAAGTCTCGCATTGCCATTCTCAAAGCTAACCTCAGGAAGTCTCCAATCTCAAAGGTGAAAGTGGATGTTTTGTCTTTTTTTTTTTTTTTATGTGGTTTTTATCTTGTTATTGGGTATTAATGTATTTTTGTGTAGGACGTGGACGTGGACTACTTGGCCAAGATGACCAATGGCTTTTCCGGTGCTGACTTGACTGAGATCTGTCAGAGAGCCTGTAAACTAGCCATCCGTGAGTCTATTGAGAATGAGATCAGACGGGAACGTGAGAGGCAGACTAACCCTTCTGCAATGGTGAGATTTCATTGTTTGCCTAAATGAGTGCTTCTCTGACCTTTCGAAGTACTTGCTTTTCAAAGTTGAGCAAATTGAAGCATCTTTAAGTGGATTCCTAAATACCATGGTTTGATGGATTTAAAACTAGTATGGTAGTTTGGATTTCCTAACATGTTGGTTTATTGGATATTCAGGAGGTGGAGGAGGATGACCCTGTGCCTGAGATTAGAAAGGACCATTTCGAGGAAGCCATGCGCTTTGCCCGGCGCTCCGTCAGCGATAACGACATCCGCAAATACGAGATGTTCGCACAGACCCTGCAACAAAGCAGAGGCTTTGGCAGTTTCAGGTGGGATCTTAAGTTACGTTTAGTGGCAGCTTTTGTTATGAAGGAAGGAATGATGGAATTATGAAGGAATTTTTCTCTTAAAATGACAATATGAGCTCTGGGGATTAAATTGTCAGAATGTAATTTGGTTTCCATGCATTCAGAATGCCCTATTTATATTTTTATTTATTTTTTAAATAAGATTCCCGTCCAGTAACCAAGGAGGAAGTGGACCAAGTCAGGGCTCTTCTGGTGGCGGTGGAGGCAACATCTTCAATGAGGACAACGAAGATGATCTTTATGGATAAATGTGACCACGTGGCTGACCCTCACAGGCCACTCTTCATACAGGCCGCCATGTACAAAAGACAAAAAATTAAAAATTCCACATTTTTAGGACTGTGCTTTTTGTTTATTTTCCGCTTCTCCTCTTGTCCATTCCCCCTGTTTTTTATTCGCCTCGTTCTCCTTCTGTCCACCTCCCCCCTCTGTTGATAGAGAAAAGCATGTAGCTGCTTGTGTTTTGCTCTGGTTTGTGAAAGGATGATTTCTGAGAACTTTAATCTTAACGTTCTGTGGGTGGGGGTAAATTTCAGTGAAAACCATACACGATAGTGTTTTCATTAACTTTTCACAAGCTATACGAGCAGCTTTAGTGGTGGGGTTTAATGCTAGGCTGTTAGAAGGATTAAAAAAAACAACAACAAAAAATTGCTAATGACTTCATTTTTTATGAATGTAGCATATAATGTATTACAAGTTTGAAAAATGTTAAATAAAATTCACGAAATGGACCTGATGTTGTGGTGTTTAATTTGTAGAGGTTTGGGGTTTGTGAACGTATAGATAATGATTGCATAAAATGATTTATCTCCTAAATAAATGCTTTTAAAATTGTGAAAAAATAAATGTGCATTTGGATAGGATTTAGTAATTTTTTTTTAAAGAAATTATATACCTCTTCTAGGTAAAGAAAAAAAAAACAATAGAGGGTTATTTTATTTATTTTTATACGTGTCATCCTTAAAAAATGCACCTCATTTATGCTTGTTTAAAAATTACCCAATGATTTCCTCTAGCAAATAACTTTGCTTTATAGTTTGCTCTGGCTTAAATCTTAGTAGTTTGATACTGTCATGTGTATATACTCTAGATGGGTTTGCCATACAATCATAAGAAACTGATTTAAATGCAGTTTTTTTAATTTATTTTTTTAACTTTGATATTGCAGACATGGCAACTTCAATCCTAAGAGGTTTACACATTCTCGGTTGCATTTTATCAATATGAATCACTGCAAGGAAAATGAGGGTGCTTTGCATCTCTCCAGACTTTTTGTCCATCTTCCATCTTTCACAACAGATATTTCAAAACCGTAACATACTTACTGTATACTTAACATATACTTAATACTCACCATTATAGTTGGAATAAGCCTATCATTCCTGTTGAAGGATTCAATCACCTTCATGTCTTCATCCGATAATTTAAAATCAAACACCTGTATGCAAAGGTGAGCAGTGATTATATTTACATAATTATCACTGTAACTCTTAAAGGGGTCATATGATGCGATTTCATTTTTTCCTTTCTCTTTAGAGTGTTACAAGCTCTTGGTGCATAAAGAAGATCTGTAAAGTTGCAAAGACTCAGCTGATATGTTCAAAAAATGCCACACCAGGTTTGATGTCAAATGTAATTGGTTCTCATGTCTCTAAAGCTACCACAAAGCACACACATATTAGATATGATAGTTACAGGAAAGAAATTCACTAAATATTGACTAAATTTATTTGGAAAACCATTTCATTTCTGGGCGAACTATCCCAATAAGTTGTCCCCCTCTCTCCTCATTACAGCTCTTGTCCTCCAGGTGTCTCTGTATGTCCTCTCTTCTGTTGGCATTCTAAATAAGCACTAATGATGATTGGCCTTGCTTAAACTCCTCCAGGTTTATTTAAATCAAGATTTGGTTACATGGAGGCTCAGGGATTAAATAACCTGCCAAGGCATTGAAGTTGAGATGCAAGAGCTCAGGTGCATGTGTTGAAATGAGGAGTCATGGAGGATGAATAATGTTTTAAAGCTTAAGTGTGGAATGTCTCTCACAAGCATACCGATTTAGAAAAATAATGATTGTTTTTACGCTAGGTTTTCTAGACAAACATTTAGTGCCGCCCCACAATCACGTCATTGGTTGAGGCTGTGATTGGCTGGTCTGGTTTTGCTGGCAAAGAGCTTTAGGAACGTCAACCTCTTATGGTTGTCTCTGGATGGTAAAATGGAGCAGGAGAAAGTATTTTATAAAACGGATAGTTCCGGTCCTTGATTCTGATTGGTCGTTCGAAGCCGTTGTAAATTACACTACAAACATACACCTTTGTTTACTTCTGTGTGTTGCTCGGCAACCACTTTGTTGCAACTACAACTGTTTCTGAGGAACTACATTGTTTGGTGGAAGAATACTGTTTTTATATATATCATTACACTTTATTTGCTCTGTTTTATTCTGTGAAACCTTACTACGTATATGGAATAACCGTTTTATAAAAGCAATAAGCCCGTGAAGCCGTGGTTTACAGTGAATTTATAACAGCTAAGTGGGTTTTAGGTGCTAAGGGTAACAACGCCACCCTTAGCTGTAATAAATTCACTGTAAACCATGGCTTCTTGGAGCTTATTGCTTTATTAACCTTGAAAAAATGAAGTTAATACTTTTTCCAACCTACCTCAATGTTCTGCTTGATCCTGGATGGAGTGACGCTTTTGGGGATGCAAACGACACCTCTCTGTATGTGCCATCTATGAGTCAAAAACAAATCCAGAAATGTGTAATGGACATGTACTCAAAATCACACTAATAATACTCACATAAAACATAAAAGGAGGAATCCCTACTCAGCAGACAATATGGGCCTATTCTTGGATCAGATGACCATCCTCACCTGATAACAACCTGAGCAGGGGTCTTGCTATAGCGCTTGGCCAAACCGACCACCCTTGGATCATCCAGCAGATGGGCTTCTCCAGGTGTAACCCATGGGCGATCAGGAGAACCCAGAGGACTGTAGGCTGTTACTGCCAGCCCTCGACTCCAACAGTGAGATACCAGCTGAGTCTGAACCAGGTAAGGATGACACTCCACCTGAAAATATTTTGGAATGAAACAAACAAAAAAACTTTTTATAATAGTTATTATAATGTATATTTACATTTACATTTATTCATTCATTCAAATAAACAAAACAACAGAATAGTTAAAATGGGGAAAACAACAACAACAACAAAACACCTAATGACTCTGACCACACAGAAGTTGCAGTAATACCTTTGTTGCCATTAGTTGTCAATGGCAAATTAACACAAGGACAGTCCAGTCTTACGGTCTTTGCAATTATCACTTTTACATACCTGGTTGACCACTGGCTTGTGTTTGGCAAAGCTGAGAATGTCATCAATCTGTCTGGCATTGAAGTTTGACAAGCCAATGGCTTTTACCAGGCCTTGGTCAACCAGCTTCTCCATGGCTGCCCATGTGTCTCTATAGTGAGTGTCATCATACCGAATAGTGCCATCAGGTCGCTGGGGCATCAGCTCATCTCCTCTCCTGGAAGTATTGAAAACACATTAGCTATAATATTTTGTAGTACACTTTTGCACTTTCAAACCAGTCATTCAGCTGAAATTATGGCCACATTTGGTCCTATAAGGCCTCATTACACTGAAACTCTTGCAGCACAGCAACATATTTTATCCCACTGAACCTATTCTGTTCAAATACACTACTGTTCAGAGGTTTGAGGTCAGTAAGATTTTTTTTCCTTATGGAAAGACAATTGCATCGTGGGCAGCACATTGACACATAGCGCTTCGTGCGTCCCAAGTTTGAGTCCCGGCTTGCAGACTTTTCGCGATCCCGTCCCCCCTCTTTCTCTCCCACTTCGCTTCAGAAGATTTGTATTTCAAACAAATGCTGTTGTTTTGAGCTAATCAAAGAATGCTGAAAAAAAGTATACATTTTTCCACAAAAATATTAAGCAGCACAATGATAATAATAATAGGAAATGTTTCTTGTGCAGCAAACCAGCATATTAGAATGATTTATAAAGGATCATGTGACATTAAAGACTGGGATAATGACTGCTGAAATTTCATGCCATCACAACAATAAATTACATTTTAAAAGATATTATTTTAAATTGTAATATTTAGCATACTGCATTTTTTTTATTTTAAATAAATGCAGCCTTGATTAGCATTAGAGACTTCTTTCAAAAAAACTTTGAAAGGTTGTGTATGTTGGAGAAAGTCAAATAAATTGCTCCACTATCCAAGAGTTAGATATGGAAACATAAAGACTAAATCAAAGGCCATTGGCCAGTGCATGAGATACAGGTCCAGATAACTGAGCCTCAGATCGGACAAAGACTTTTTTTGCAGGCCTCCTCCACATCATCTGGATGGTGCTTGGTGTTCCATAATTTGGATGTCACAAAAATGTCTTCTCGTCTCAGAGGCTAGTTACAAATTTCATGTGTGTGATGTATTGATGATTTTAAGGTAATTGTCTTTGATGGATTTCATATATAGTTTTATCTGCAGGTATCCTTTCCTTCTCCAAATCGTTCACTCAGGGCCTGTCCGACCTCTCGCTCATTGCTGTAAGCCGCTGCGCAGTCAATGTGCCTGTAGCCACAGTCTAAAGCTGCTAGTACAGCCTGCTTCACCTACAGTAAGAAACAATCCAATCCAGTTCTGCCACAATGAATAAATCAGCTAATAAACATACAGAAATAAGAAGATACAGTGCATACTGTACAGTGCAATTTTGGGCTATACTAAACTTTTTATCAGCTTATGTTGGTTTTGACACACCTGTCCTGGGGCACTTTTCCATGTTCCTAAGCCCACCACTGACATCTGCTGACCCGTGGAGAGAGTGACTGTTGCTGTCATGGTTTAATTAGAGCACTTTTCCTATCAATAAATAAACACACAAATTGTAGACCTGAATGACTGTCTATTATTATTTTTATTATTTATTATTATCCATTATAAAATCTAGACGACCTTTAAAAAATTATAGTGATTCTGATAAATGCATTGTGTTAATGGTTCTGTATGTTCATTTAATTTGCTGTCTAAAATGTAAAATTTGTGTTTTGTAGTGTAATTCTAGTTTAAACATTATTCAAAATGACAAATTTCACATCAGTCAACATAAATATAGTATTACAAAACCATGTATGATCATGTAACGGTGCAGTGATATTTGTGACCCTGGAGCACAAAACCAGTCATAAGTCGCTGGGGTATATTTGTAGCAATAGCCAACAATACATATAGTATGGGTCAAAATTGTTGATTTTTCTTTTATGCCAAAAATCATTAGGATATTAAGTAAAGATCATGTTCCATTAAGATATTTTGTAAATTTCCTACCGTAAATATATCAAAACATAATTTTTGATTAGTAATATGCATTGCTAAGGACTTCATTTGGACAACTTTAAAGGCAATTTTCTCAATATTTAGATTTTTTGGCACCCTCAGATTCCAGGTTTTCAAATAGTTGTATCTCGGCCAAATATGGTCCTATCCTAACAAATCATACATCAATGGAAAGCTTATTTATTCATATGATGTATAAATCTTAATTTAAAAAAATTGACCCTTATGACTGGTTTTATGGTCCAAGGTCACATTTAGTCTTCCTGCTCCTTTCCAGAGGTTTCCTAACACTGGAGATTTTTTACTTTGTTTGCCTTGAATTAGAGTGATTATTTCAGGTTTAATTGGTTTAAAATAGAACCACTGTATATTAAACTTCATAAGATGAAAAAAGAGAACCAATGTTTCGCTGAAGTTTGCAAATCCACAGAATGAATGATTTAGTTCATATTTTACCTCGGTTAATGCTCCAGTACGCGCAATCATACTAACACAGTTACTGAGCTTTTATACACTAAGTTCAAAGTCTTTGTTTACCCATTTCCTAAAAGGCTGAACAATTACCAAAAGCCATCCAGACAGCTACAGCTATCTGAGGAACATCATATGACAAGAACATTCAGACATATTTTGACACTCTTTTTTTTATTTAATCATACTAAACAGTACTGATGTCATCACTTGTCAGTGTGGCTTTGGGGGGAATGAAGTTAATGAAATGGCTTGGGTCAGGAAATGGCATCTGTTTATTCTGGGTATGTTCACAATGGAGCCGTCTATCAAAACAGTTTAGAGTCAGTCACATTCTTGCATGCTCAGGTTTAGCGCTCTCAGCTGTTAAGGCCCTCCTGCTGGACAAATATAGAGCCAGCGAATTATTACTGTCCGTCTCACGACTGCTCCAAGTGTTGTGACTTGGCAGCGCGCTTGACTCAAGGTCCACTCCACTTCCCTTATGTGGTCAGACTAAATGACTTAGTCATCTCAATGCGGGGGAAAAAACCTGCAACCCCAGAATAACATTCTTGATTGTGGAGTCACTGGCAGTCTATTAGCACCAATGGCTCATTTTAAAGTGACAGTACTCTTAGAACGCTTGTAATAAATAGCATGTGAGTATGTTTGTTTATTGCTGAACCTCTTTGTGTATTTGGCAATAGGAGGTAAATTTTAATTAGAGAGAAAAAAAATCATAAACAACTAGGGGTGTGCGATATTGACAAAAAATGATATCTCGATATTTTATGGGATTTTATCGATAACGATAATTAGACGATATTTTGCTGAGTGTGTTATTGTGCTGGTACCTTAAGGACTGCCGAAGACAGCTGACTCCTAATGTTTTTAATATTCTTCATATTCTGTGTGGTGGTCAGTTCATACTGATAGAAATTAATCTTGTTTAAACTGATTTTTGCATTTTATGGGCATTTTTACCTTTATAAAATGTCACATTCTTACATATAATCAGGGAATTAGAATAATAAGACACACGCACTAGTCTAGACTTCACATAATGTATGCGTGCGCTCTGTAGGGATGTTTTGAATGGTTTTTGCAAAATACTCGATAATGTCAAATCGCACATCGTTAAAACAACCATTACGATATTATCGCAGACGATATATATCGCACACCCCTATAAACAACTATTGTTACTGATATTTTTGTCATTGATATGCAAATCTGCGTAGTTTGGCATGGAATAGATGTATATTTAAATGATCTGATTTCTGCCAATGTTGTACTGGATTCAAACTTGAAAATACTGACTCTGCATACAGTGTTTATAATTATAATATGTCCTAGTTTTTAGACACACTGACAAAATACCAGCAGAATGCCTCAGCACTCAGTTTTTGGTTAATTTACTTTTTTTGTCTTCATGAATATGTATTCTGGTATTAAACAGCAAGGACCATTAATCTCTTGGGTGACATCAGGCTAGAGTATTAGTGAGGCGGCAACACTTCTGGAAGCACAAATAAAAATAAATGCATTATTTAGTTCAGGAAATGCCTGATGGGTGTTTCAAAAAGTTGAAAAGAGGAAAATGTTTTTTTCGTATGCACTTCAAGAGGCATCACAGACCCAGATTTTCTAAATATTAGTGACACTAATCTGAATATTGGAGGCAATGTTTCGCCCTGCTCTCCATCTCAACTCTGAAAATTGAGTATTTTCAACAATGTCAAACAATTCAGATTAAACTTGTAAAGATGAAAATAGGGGACTCATACTTTCATATGTTCAGGTGCCAGAGGAAGACTTTGCCAGTCAGACTTTAAAGGGGTTGTGAACTGAGAAATTAAAATTCCCTTGATCTTTTGATGTATAAGAGGTCACTGTGCTATAAAAACATTCTGTAAGTTTCATAAATCAAAACTTGCTTGTTAGTATAAAAACAGCTTATATTGAAGCCAATCTACCAAAACGACAGCTTGTGGAATGTGCCACTTTATGACGTAATAGTGTTGCTAAACACCACCTCCGCAGAAGAAGATCAACGCCTGCTTCTATAGCACTGCTTATTTTGCACGTGTAGTATAAATAACCAGAGAGGCAAACACAGGTCTACGCAGAAATCAAACGATAAACTTTATTAGATCCATTTTTTAATAAAGTCAACAAGTACTCGGTCCTTACACTTCATTTTACTGTGGATTCATTTACAAACAAGCCACAATTCGATACGGGATTTTCAGAAAGACTGAAACTAATATTATATATGATGGTGTGCTGATTATATTGGATCCAATGTCGCACCACACGACTGTGAGTAACTGTTTTTATTACGTGATCACTATTGCTTTGTCTGTTATTGCAGATCGTCTGGTACTGAGCATTTATGCGTTTTTAACCTAAATCACAGCAGTGTCCATCTGTGTAGAACGTAGGCTGTCAAACACACACAACTGTTATCCAATCATAGCAGTGGGCATTTACTTTCGAATCCTCAATCTGCCATGGCTATTCAAACAGAGCGTTCTGATGAGGGGGGTCAAAACAGGACAGAAAATAGCTTATTAATTCTAAATGATTGTGTTTTGATGTAAAAATCTTGATAACACAAGTGGACCTCAGAGAACAGTACAAAATAAAAAACAAAGGCCGTTCATGATACCTTTTATTATTTCAATTTATTTAAATAGTCATGCTTAATATTTACAGTGCTTTTTGGGATTACTCTTGTTAAAGCTGTTGAGTGCACAGTCTTGTAACTTTCTGTCTTTTTGTCTGATTTTCAAATGCTTCTAGTGTGTGAGGTTGATGTATCCTATACAAGCCTATATGATCCAAAATGTCCTAGGGTCAATCCCTGGTCAGCTCATTTATGTGCACAGTATGAACTTGAACTCCACAGAGAACCGAGTGGAACGTCAGTGCTAATTTCTCAAATCATACAGTCAGTGGCAGATCCATTAGAGGAATGCAGTGCAGTTAATGGAGCTGCCATGCTGTGACACAGATAATCAGACTCATCAAAACACGCAGTGAACCATGAATTGATCTCTAAGAGATTTTATACTTCGTCAGAAGTGCATCCATCAATGGGACATTGCACTTCATAAAGAAATAATTGAATTAACACCTTTAGTTAATTTAACTTGTGAAATAATGCTTTTTGTATGACTTGAGGGAAGTTGACCGAGTCAAATACTCCTGGTTACTGAGAATGGTCTGATTCACCAGTTAATTTCAGAGGGATGAGGATAATTTCTGAGTCAAGTGATGTGGCATGAGCCATTTGTCAGACTTATCCGCATAATGAAAGCATTCTCCATTCATGTCACGTAGACTTTATATAATGTACTTTAAATAGATAAAAGCAAATGTTTCGCCCCAAAGATTATACATTTATTTGAAATATAATTTAAAACTCCAGTAGGGATCTTTGGAGTCATGTGGAGTCGATATTCTGATTTAAATTTTGGTTACCTTGGTTACCCTGAGTTTTGGTTACCTTGTGTGGCCAGTGTTGTCATCTCATTTGGACAGCTGCCAGTCTGCCGTCTACTGTACATTTCATTCAGTCTGAAACAAAGTGATCCTTATTATTTTCTTTTCAGTCAAGACTTTTGGTTTATTTCATGTTCTCATCAATTATTCATAAAGCACCAAAAATGTATACTGTAAGTGTACTGAAAATGATAGAGTTCAATAGTACTTCACACACACTCTTCAAGGCCCGATTCTTTCTGAATCACAGGAAACGAACACAGCGCTTGCATTCTGCATTGATTTATCCTCCCATTGGGTGCAGGGAGCTGCATTTAATACGGTCTCATGTATGAGGACAGAAGAAATAAACATGAGACATTTCAAATTTGACATTCAAATTCAAAACAGAAGTGGCTGGATGTCCAAAAATATGCTGAGTACAATGGTACAACAATCCAAACATAGACCAGCACATAATAAAACAACATGACACTAGTCATTAAAAAGGTTATGTTCCTCCGTACTTTCATTTGATCACCAAATACAGCAATTATTAAATGACATAGTTACGACTGTATAAGAGATATCCTGGAAGGATCCTTGTAAATATGAAAATTGTTGTTTAGATAGAAAATACGGTTTCTCAAAGGCTGCTGTAACTGTAGAAAGATGGTACATCACAAATCAGTTGAAAGGGAGGCTTTGCACTTGATATAAATCTAAACTAAAATACAGAGAACTATTGCAAATTATTTCACATTGCACACATTTAAAAGTGTGAAATACAGTATACTGAAACTGTTGTAGTAAAAAGCTGTTCAAAAAACAATTCCCTCATAACTTCATAAAAAAGCTATAGCTGTGCTTACTGAACAACGAAGACCTGCATTTCAAAAAAGAAAAACTTTGAACAGTTCTCACTTTCATCTTTTTTCATATTGGATTAAAATTGGGTTTTTCAACTTACTGAAACTGAGAGTGTCACGCTGCACTTTGGAGGATGTTTGGGTTTCTTTTAATGTGTGTGTATAGTGAAGTAAATGAATGAGCATTTTCCAATAGCTATCCCTCCTCAATCATTTTTTAAAAATGATTTTGCCCACATGTTGCTCAAATGATATTTTTGCACGTAACACAAAATGTCTTATTTAGGCTGTTCATTTTCATACAATGAAAGTGATTTTTGATTACAGCTGACAAACTTTGACAGAACAACCTGACACAGGAACAGACCAGAATTTATTATTCAAAGAATTTGTTATTCCCTGAAATTTTCCTTCTCTCAGTTAATAAAATAATGAAGAACTGTCTGCAAGGACGATTTGCCAGACCAACAAAATGTTGTGTACATATTTACTAGACAGCCTAGGTCAAAGATTTTTGTTTTGTATGATCCTATAATATAACTTGGCTATATAAAATATTGCCTATGGTGATGTTTTTATTGTTTTTTTTCCCTTTGCACCTTGTTAAATTAAAAGTGAGGGGGGGAGAGAGAGAGAGAGAGAGAGAGAGAGAAGACTTTCTTCCACTTTAGAATATAGTATATTTAACATTTTTTGGCTTCACAAAGTCATCATCTACTTTTCATTGTTTGGAAAAACAGCCTAGACATTCTGCTAGCTAACTCCTCATGTGTACCACAGAAACAATATAACATTATATGTTAACAGCACCATGAAGATGACTACATTCTTCCTTCCAATTTGTCCTTTTTGAGTAAACTATCTCTGTAATGATGGTTACTGCTATACATTGTTTTTGGGTACAAAAATGACCAATTAATCTGATTAGAGTATTTTTTCAACAATAGCCTAATGAAAATAGCAAATAGCTGGTTTGAGCCACATTAAGGCACTCAAAATTTCTGTGACCTCAAAAATCCTGTAATCACACCACCATAAATGCCAGTACCTGATACTTCAAGAACTACCAGAAAGCACCTGTAGACTGTTGAGATGCGTGAGGGAGTGGAAATATATCAAATAGTTACCAGATGGCTCTGCTGGTGCTCAAAAATCCTACAAATCCAGAAGTCTCCAACACTGCAGTTGTCTTACATAGACCACTTCATTTAAAATGAGATTATCGATTATTACAAGGGAAGGGAATTTAATCTGCTACAAAATAACAGATTCAAATCCAGAATAAATAGCCAGCTGTTGTTAGATTATCCTCGTATCCATCATTGCACTAAAAATATTAACCTTCCATATAACAAATCAGTCACTCTGTCTTTCTTGTAAGTGTTTGCCTTCAACATGCTGATAAAGAGAATAAAAACCGTTAAGGGGAAATAATTATAATAAAAAAATATTTCTAAAAATAAAATCCTGGTTGAAAGTCATGAGCCACGGCATAAACACAAACTACTTCAAAATCCCAAAAAATCAGCGTTCCACATGTTCAGAGAAAGTGATAATAAATTAGGTAAAACTGCAACAAAATATCAAATGAGCCTCTGGTCCTTACGACATATTTGTCCCTCTTCGAATTCAGCGTCTGTTTTTTTGGGGAAAACGGTGTGTGGTAACCATACAGTGAATCCACTGAACTTCCTCTAAGACTGTGGTAGGTGCTGTTTGATGATCTCTCTGGACTGGGGTGGTATTCTGTCTGGGAAGCGCACCTGGAACTCCACTATCAAATCCCCGCGTTGAGACGGATTTTTTGGGAAAGGTAGGCCTTCTCCACGCAGTCTCTTGATTGTGCCTGGTTTGATGATATCGTTGCAGGGCAATGTGATCGCTCGGTTGTCAATGGTGGGAATGTTCACCGTACAGCCACACAATGCCTATCAAAAAAGCAAAGTGAAGTCAGTGCGAGAGCCGTTGATGGTATTTCAACACTTAAGCACAAACTCTACATGGCGACATAGAGACCTAGTGTAAGATGCCTCTATGATGTTACAGGCACAGGGAGCACATGTACTGTATATATTCATATAAAATAGTAAGTATATATGTGTTTATATAGTACACTGTCTAAAAAAAAATAGGTGAAATTTATGGTAGAAACTGGCAGTTGTGGTTGCCAGAATTTTACTGTAGAAAATACATAGCAATATTTTAAGTTTTACAGATTGAACAAAAAATTTAGAAAAAAAATAAATACATTAACTGAAATAATGTTAATATACCAAATTTCCAAAATCTTTTTTTTTACTTTATAACATACCGCCTGCAAAACCAGGTTTAAAACACTGATGGTAAAGAGAAATCCACATAATACATCAAAATTCATCATAAGTAGCTTTTCCACAAGCTGAGGTAAATACTAAATACTACCAGTGTTGGGGGTAACGCATTACAAGTAACGTGAGTTACGTAATCAGATTACTTTTTTCAAGTAACTAGTAAAGTAACGCATTACTTTTTAATTTACAAGAGAATATCTGAGTTACTTTCTCAAATAAGTAACACAAGTTATTTTTTTTTCAATTTATTGATTGACAGCTCTCCTGTCCCCATGTTGAGAGAAATCAGAAGATGTTACTGTAGTTCTAAAATAAATATGAATATGCATTAATTCATCTCACTCACACAAAAAAAAACAGATTCAGTATTGCTCAAAATTAATAAAAATAATGCAACTCAGAATATGACGCAAACCTGCAATAATTAAATGTTAAACAACACAAATATCCTTTATGTATTTAATCCCATTCTATTAACCAATGTCTTTGCTTCTGACCTTCGATGATCCAGTTCAACCGTACTAATAAGCACAAATTACTCTAGACAAACATTTGTGTGTCTTTTTTTATTGCTGAAGTGTGTTGAAATTTCTTCTTCTGCATTCTACTGTACGGACGTAAATTTACTTTCCCTTCAGCCTGAGGCTTATTCATTTCACTTTTGGTGTGAAAAGGCTTTTATATTTGCCAAAAATATAACTTTTTTATTTTAAAAACAAACAAGCGAGCCCTTTCCAGATTTAAAAAGTAACGCAAAAGTAACGTAACACATTACTTTTCATAAAAAGTAACTAAGTAATGTAATTAGTTACTTTTTTATGGAGTAACGCAATATTGTAATGTATTACTTTTAAAAGTAACTTTCCCCAACACTGAATACTACTATATAGAAGGTGCACAGTATCATACACATGAATACAAAACACTGTCATGGTAACAAACATGACATTAAAGTAATGCAATAAACATTAACATAAAGAAGTCCAATACAGTAAAACTCCAATGGTCATAACTGATAAGAAAATCTAAGATGACACATTGTATAAAGGATTATTATTTGATTATTTTATGTAAAATACAGTAAAAAAAGCAATATTGAAATATTAATACAATTTAAAATAACTCATTCTAATATGTTGATTTGGTGCTCAAATATATATATTTTTTTTTATTATTATCTTTATTGAAAACAGTTGAAGCATCCAGTTCAGCAGTCCAAAACTGCTTCATATTTTTGTGGAAACCGCCATGCTTTTTTTTTTTTACGATTCTTTTTAATAAATACAAGTTCATTTTTGATTAAAATACAGTATGGTGAGAATAAGAAACTTTTTGTTCAAAAGCATTAAAACATTTAATTAAAAACTTCTAGCAAGAGCTGTGAAGTTTGGACTTGGATTGTGTAAATGTGGGCAAGCATGTGGGGATGTCCAAGTGTGTGTGTGTGTTATGCTACAGAAGGGGTAGCTGAGTGCACAGAAAGCTAATTTTGGCCACTGCTCTCATTTCACAGGGCTAATGAAGCAACTGAAAAATCAGCTGAGGAAATAAATTGCGAAACTCAAATCAGAAGTTGCCATGGAACTAAAATGATATTACTTCAACAGATGGAACACTTTCAAATTGTCAAAATAAGCAAACCATAATAACACCATAGTAATGTCCTCATTTGTAGGTCGCTTTGGATAAAACCATCTGCTAAATGAATAAACGTAAATCACATGGAAGCTGAAGCAACTGTTGATAAAGAAATTGTGATATTAGTTTTAGACACTGGTGAGACACTGGTGGCATACTCTGAGTTTCTGAAAGTTAATGCCAAAAAATAGAATATATGACTTCACTGGTTCATATAACCCTACAGTATGATAAGGTTAACAGATTTGTCACACTTTCCATTATAGAAGGGCTCAAGCTCTAAGATCCCCCTGGATAGTCTCAGCCTCAGATGTCACGCCCACGGACCGTTGGCTAAACGTCTGATGCATATGGCACACAAAAGTGGAAACACTTCAGGAGTTTAGAAGTCGTCATCGGATTGGTTGAATTACACAGGATTTCCAGGAGACGTGTGTGTCGCGTTCTTTAACGTTCCGCCTGGAAACAAAAATGCCATGACGCCAAACCCCCTCACGAAAGAAGAAAGCTGTCGTGTTTACAACTGTGAAATATGTGCGGCTAATGCTCACTAATCACACAAATCCTTGCTCCGAAAACTTTGAACTGTTTATTAAAGAAATAAACTTCTTTAAGAAACTCCTTTGAAAAGCCAGCGGAAACAAATATATAAATAAACTGTGTGACAAACCCATAGTAATTTCTCCAACCAGATGTCATGTGTGTATGCATGTGATTAATCTGACAAGCACTGCAGAGACCTTCAGTGAAACGCCCAATCTAGACAAGTACACACTAGTCTCAGCCTCAGACGTCACGCCCACGGACCGTTGGCTAAACGTCTGATGCATATGGCACACAAAAGTGGAAACACTTCAGGAGTTTAGAAGTCGTCATCGGATTGGTTGAATTACACAGGATTTCCAGGAGACGTGTGTGTCGCGTTCTTTAACGTTCCGCCTGGAAACAAAAATGCCATGACGCCAAACCCCCTCACGAAAGAAGAAAGCCATTGTGTTTACAACTGTGATGACGAGCGCTTATCAGGATCAACTAAACGCTCACTTTAAGATAGTACCCCTGGACCATCTGATAACTAAATAAAAATATAGCTGCAAGCAGCGTTAAGGCTTTTCAAGCGCTTAAGGCATTTAAGCATATAAGGAAAGAGACATTACATATTATTTAGGAAAGGCTGTACCAACATAAATCCATGATAAAAAAAAAAGCATTTTCGGCAAATCCAGGTAATTTACCATAGAGATATGATGTTTTTGAATGTTTATGACTGTTACAGCGCCAGCTGTGGTTCGATCCCTTTAAAACTTCACATGCTTGTTTAGAATCACCTGTTGCATGTGCTCAGCAGGTTTTGTGAAGTTTTGAGTTTTTCTTTAGGCTTTATATGATTTTGGGTACATTTGGACAGGCCCCCGTTATAGATTGCCAAAGGGCAAATTTCTAAAATTTTTTGATAATTATTGGCCTAGAGAGTCCAGAGAATTGTACTGCAGTGTTTTTTTCCAGATTGAGCGAAAAACCTAGGACTAGTTCGCAAAAGCAGGTTTTTTACATCATCTCAATCATTTAACAAATGATTCGATTGATAGCAGTGGTTGTAGAGGCAAGGTTGAGGAGTTCTGATTTTTGAGATACGCAAATGTCCTTGTAGACACTTGTGGCACTTTGGACCAAGACCGATTTTCATGTTGATAGGACAAATGGTTGCACAGTTATTGCCATTTTTATGTTTTTTTTCCCTCTTATAGCACCACCAAGTGGCCAAGCTCCACGATGTTTTCCCTGTGACCTCAGATTGAGCTATTACATAAGTGTTCTGAGTTTGGCGAAGATATGTCATTCCATTCAGGAGTTATAGGCATTTTACTAAAAGTGGCCCTGCCCCTTTCGAACGTTTTGGCGCCCCTTTGTCACGGTTAGGGTTGCGACGGTGAGGAAATTTTCCCACCGGTTAATCGACGTGTGACAACACCGGTAATACCGATATCACTGTTGGGGGGGATGTTAGTTCATTTGAGTTTCCCTCTTTTCTTCGCTTTCAAATAGCTTGAAAAAGCACTGTGCGTGTTTTACTTTCACTTTCAAATTAGCGGCAATTCGGCGTTGATTCAATTCAAGCAAAAACAACGTCAAACTCATAGAACTTTTATTAACAAAACGAATAAAAATACACCATATATGCCTAATAAAATAACAAATTACTTAGGCTACACAAAGTTTAAATAGGTATATAAAACTGAAAATCAGCAAACACTGT
>NW_015635305.1:1505100-1506999 GCF_001515625.1 Sinocyclocheilus rhinocerous
GCTCGACTCACTCTCCTCACGTGATAAATAAAATCTGACTCCTGCTCCGTGGTGCACTGTCGTTTGCGCACGGTTCGGCACGCTGCATTGAGCGTTTAGTTTTTAAAAGTGTCTGTCCTCTAACTGAACTAGGCTAAATGATTTTTGTTACTATAAAAAAATCAAAACGACGGTCGGGGCGGTGCGGCGGTAGGCAAATGACGTAACCGGTGTTGCGGCTTAACACCGGTATAACTGAAAACATCGTCTATCACAGCAAGCCTAGTGACGGTGAGTCAAAAGTTCTAGTTTTTTAAAATAATTATTGGTATTCACTCTCCAGAGAATCTTTCTGTGCTGGATTGGTTCCGATTGGGCGAAAAACCTAGGACTAGTTCGCAAGCTCATGAGCAAATCTGAGGCATGCATTTTGTCAGACGTGAGCCAAGGATTCCAACGACATAAGACACTTGAGCCTGTGACTGACGGTTTAGGAGTTATGAGCGATTTCGTACTTTTGATCGCTGTAGCGCCCCCGTCAGGCCGATTGGGGCGAGCCTTGGTCACGTTGTAGGCGGTGTGAGTACTACCATCCCTCCAAGTTTCAAGTCTCTACGACTTACGGTTTCGTCTGCACAATCAGTTTTACGTGGAGATCACTGATCCGTGACCATTCTAACAATTACAATAGGGTTTCCGCGCTACGCGCTTGAACCCCTAAAAAGCTACTAATAATAAGTTCATCATAAGGCCCCTGTCCATAAAACCAATACTTGTAGACAGTGTCATACACACAAAGACAAAACACCATCAGTGTGTGTAACACACAACACTAAAATAATGCAATAAACTTGATATAAATAACAGAAAATGTAACAAAAATGCTCTAATGTACATTACTTATAACAAAAATTATTTTTATAAAATATAATCATGTAATGTCACACAGTAACTTCTGGAAATGTAATTTTACTGTTTTTCACCGTAAATTATAAGGTTAATAAATTATAGGGTAAATTATAAATTACAGTAATAAACCGTTTTTACTTGCAAAAAAACATGCATTTGACAGTATTTTATAATAAAAGTACATATAATGTGAAGGTAAAACATTTACAATTTTTACTATAGCATTTTACCGTTTTTTTTTTTTAACATGGATGCACCAAATCTGATATTTTCAGGAAAATAAAACTGATCAGGACATGCATAATCAAAGCTCTCTATTATTCATCAAAACCTAACAGTTCTGATATTCCCCGTCTTTTACAGGATGTATGCCGCTGAAGTCCAGAAATCAGCTGCGATGAATGAGACGCTGTCTTCAGGGCGTGTCTAATATTGTCCTGAACTGTGAGTATTGATGCATCTTCTCTGATTCACATGCAGTGACCACATGAACTAGATCTGTTAAATATCTCTTCTTCGACAGGCATTGTCCTAGGCAATATTTTTGCTGGTGGGTCTTTGATGGCCCGTAATGACATGTCGCCTGGTGATCTAATGTCTTTTTTGGTCGCCTCTCAAACGGTTCAGAGGTGAGAGTGCAATGAGTCTTAATTTACAATTTTTTCCTACACATAATGTAGAAGGAACAAACATTCAGCTGAAGCAGTGTCTATAATATCAAATGTAATAGAATCACTTCTCTCTCTATAGATCTCTTGCCAGCATTTCAATTCTCTTTGGACAGGTGAGGAGAAGACATTTCCAAGCATTCTGTTACTTCATATATATCGTATGTAATCTATGTGTGGTTTGTGTCAGATGGTTCGAGGTATGAGTGCAGGAGCTCGTGTCTTTGAGTACTTGGCTCTAGAGCCCACCGTTCCTCTCACCGGAGGAGGTCGTATCCCTCTCAAGTCTCTGACGGGAAGAGTTGACTTCATGAACATCAATTTCAGGTAGGTCTCTTGTTTG
>NW_015635305.1:1507817-1517248 GCF_001515625.1 Sinocyclocheilus rhinocerous
CGTGAGCCAAGGATTCCAACGACATAAGACACTTGAGCCTGTGACTGACGGTTTAGGAGTTATGAGCGATTTCGTACTTTTGATCGCTGTAGCGCCCCCGTCAGGCCGATTGGGGCGAGCCTTGGTCACGTTGTAGGCGGTGTGAGTACTACCATCCCTCCAAGTTTCAAGTCTCTACGACTTACGGTTTGGTCTGCACGATCAGTTTTATGTGGAGATCGCTGATCCGTGACCATTCTAACAATTACAATAGGGTTTCAGCGCTACGCGCTTGAACCCCTAATAAAATAAAAATAAAATAAGGTGCTAAGAAATACAAGTTGTGATGCCGGAAGGATTGTCACTGGAGTGAGGAAAGCAGACACTTACAAATCCCTGAAATGTAACTGACAGGATTAGATGAACAAGATCCTCCTATATTCACTTCTGGAACATCATATAACTTTTGTTAATTTTTATCTTCCAATAGAGCTTCATTTATTCCCCCTTCAGTTGTTCCAAACTGGTATGAATTTCTTTTTTTCTGCTGATCCTAAAAGAAGATATTTTGAACAATGTGGTTAACCAAACAGGTTCTGGTCCCCATTGACTACCATAGTATTTTTTTCTTCTATGGAAGTCAGTGACCATGTGGACATCTGAACCATCTGAACATGCGGACCAGTTTGGTTACTCACATTCTTTAAAATATCTTCATTTATGTTCAACAGACAAAAGATAATCCTACAGGTTTGTAACAACTTCAGGGGGAGTAAATGATGACCATTTTCATTTTTGGGTAAACTATTCCTTTAAGTATCAGGATATTAAACATGAAATGGCTAAATTAAAGACTTAAAGATTAAGGGTGCGTTCACACTTGGCATGTTTGGTTCGACTAAAACGAACCCTGGTGCGATTGCTCTGTTAGTGCAGTTCATTTGAGCAAGTGTGAACGCTGCCATCCAAACCCTGGTGCGCACAAAACAAGCGGACCGAGACCGCTGAAAAGATGGGTCTCGGTCCGCTTCCAAACGAACTCTGGTGCGGTTCGAATGATATATGAACTCAACACGGACCAAATACTTCTAAACTAACCAAAAACAGGAAGTAATGACAAGATGCGACGCTATGCGACATGATTTGACGACGTGGTGTAACCAAAATTAAATGAGCAGAGGGCAAACGTGGAGCAACAATGAGGTAAAGTGCCTTTTATGAGCTCCTTGTGAGTTTGCAGATGGTGAAAACAAAAATTATATGTACACGCAAGAATGAGCGTGCTTAGTCCAGCAGACGGCATTAGGTGTGTTCGACTTAAATCGGTTAATGGGTGCTTTGATATCATACACCCACAGCGCCGCTTTAAAGGGTCATGAAACCCCAGACTACTTTTTCTGAGATTTTAGCAGAGGTGTTTGTGTTGCACATCATAGAAGACAATGTTAGCATCCAATAATTTTAACTATTGGAGAAAAATGGTTAATTTTAAGGTTTTTTGCGCTATTTTCATCTTCCGGGTTTAAAATCTACATCGTGTTGACGTCACAATTTGTACATTTTTGTACATTTGTAAATTTTTGAACAATTTGGACTATAGTACATCGATGACGCGTCAGTGTCTATTAAATTATTCATGAGACTGCGTGTTCTTATCCTATGAGAAGACGCTTCGCTTAATTATTCACAACAGCATGTGTTGTTTTGCTGTGACAGGCGCTTCAGATTATGAGATTGCACACATTAACTGAGAGAAACGTCCATGGATCGAAGAAAAGTGTTTGTTTTTGCTTTGTAATAAGAGTTCGGCACACTTCATTCACTTATTGAGTGTAACCGTTTTTATAGCTCCGTGACATAAGCCATCAAAAGGCTTATATAAACGCCGCAGAATAAGCCTAAAAAGTTATCAGAGGTGCAAAAGCACATTCTTATATATGTTTTTGATGCAGAGTGCAAATGGCTGTGAATGTTCATGAATCGAAGGAGAGTGTTTATTTTTGCTTTTTTAATAAGAGTTCGGCACAAACACGATTCATTCACTTAGTGAGTATAACCATTTTTACAGCTCCATGACACAACCTATCAAAAGGCTTATATAATCGCTGCAGAATAAGCCTTAAAAAGTTATCAGAGGTGCAACAGCACGTTCATGTATGTTTTCGATACAGAGTGCAAATGGCTGTGCATTTATTTGTGTTTTTAAAGATAAAGTTCTCAATATAACAAATAAAGCAACAAAACGTGTAAAATTCAACTTAAAAGCTGACTATATACATCCGGTAACAAAATCGTATGCATCTGTATTATACAAACATTGCTGACTGTGTGTGACAAAATTTCTAAAGTTCCTCAACAGAAAAGCACAACCATTCGTTCCGCCATCTTGGCCGACCCCGACCCTTTAAGTCTAACGCACCTTTTGTTTGGAGTGTTCGGTAAGTTCCGTCACGATATATACGTCATTCAAGCCGACCAATCAGGTTGTGAACGTATCACATGCCTTTAGGTTAGCTGTCTTTAAGTTCGCTGTCAAAAATGCCAATGTGAACACTAAGTGGACCAGGACCCAATGTATAATTTTCCTTTTTGGTCTGGACCAAATTAACCAAACGAACCGAACTACAAGTGTGAACACACCCTAAAGCTTAGCTGTGTGCAGTGAATAGCCTGCAGTTATTGCATGTGAGCTTATGCTGGAAAAGCTTTTCATGAACTTTCTGTGAATACCAAGCACAAATATTGCCAGACAGCTCTGCTTAGCAGCTGCCTCAAGGGATGAGAAAATGTGTTCGCAATGACATCAGCTCCTTCCTACAGACAGCAGCAGTGTGGGCTGGGGGGATGGGAGCCGTGGGATTCATGGAAAGAAGGGAGTAGCTGATACTCTCACAAAACAGTTGACCATGACAAGTTGCCAGGCATCTCCTCAACTCTGGCTAATGATGATGTTTCCCAAACAGCAACTAGAATTATACCAAACTTCATGTCAGAACTGCAGCAGAATTAAACTAAGACTGCTGCTAAACATAGTCTTGTTAAAGGAGATTGAAAATAAAATAAATTCTGGTCCACAGCTAGGTCAAAGCTGGTCCACATACTAGGGGTTGCACCGACTAATCAACTTGTCGACTAGTCGACTTCAATGCTCTGCCATGACGCTTTAAGCTTGACGTCGACTAGTCGCTGGTCCTATAGAGGGCGCAACAGGATAAGAAATCTTTGAAGGACTTCCACATTTACGCTCCGACTCCAAACAGTTTAAAACGGACCGGCTGTACGTGGGGGAGGAGATATATATATATAGATAGATAGATAGATAGAGAGAGGCTATTATATAGTATTATAATAGCATTATAGTGGTTCAATGCATTATATTGTGTTTTTTTTTTTGGAGTCACAGATCGGACTATTTTTTCGGATAAGAAAAAACATATTTAAAGCACAGAGAATGACAATGCCGTGAAGGGTTTTTTGGACAGGCTAATTTTATGTGTATTTATACGCAACTCGGTATCTCCGCGCTGTCTGAAACACATCTCTTGTGCGCGCTTTGATTGTGTGCGAGAACAGCGCGTGAGTAACGAATTGAGCTCTCTTTCGTTTCTTCGTCTTGTGGTTTAAAATTGCTTGTACGTGTAAAGTGGCAGATTAATCTGCGAATCACGTGCGTGCCGAACGGTAGGGTCTCATCCGTACGTATTACGGATCAACTGCGATCCGTTTAACTCCTAATATGTGACAGATCAGAGCAATCTTTCATTTACTTATTTAACATGAAATTGTCAAATTGCTACTCCATATCAATCGCATACAAAGAAAATACAGAATAATTAGAACAATCATTAACATAAATAAATAACAGAGTTCTTGCGACCCCGTAGCAATTCTTCCACGGCCCGGTAATGGGTCGCGACCCGGTGGTTGGGGACCTCTGCACTAGAGAGATATATAGGCTACAACTACATTTACAAACCCACTAAGCAAGCAGGTCATGCCATAAGTGTGTCAATGGCAACACAGACAAGTAGATAGTCGACTGCAACTATACTCATAACTTGTTGCAATTTTGTTGTCACTCTTTCATAATCAAAATATGCAAGGACAGAGCTGTATTTAGGATTCCATAGGACTGACAACTGTATTTTGACAATTTCTGCTCAGCACAGTGTATGTCACATGTTCACATATATTAAAGCTGCATTCAGTAGTTTGGTGCTAAAATGGTGCTTAAAATGCTGTATACTGTACATTAAGAAATAAATAGTGTTTTTATGAAGAGTCATTTGAATAATGAACACTCACATGACATGAAAACTGTACTCAATAGTTTTCTATAAAAGTTTTTAAATTAGCCTATATATGGTGCAGGTCACCTCAATGTATTTCACCATGTTGAAATGCCGTGACCTGCTGTGTTTCACTAAATGGAGTGAATCCCCGTGCTGGCGTGCCCAATGGCTGCCGCCACTATAGATACGTCAGTAGTGTAGTTTAGCGATGGGAAAAGCAATTTATCGTGTTGTACCAGCTTATTATTTACATGTTATTATCATGTTTTACCAGCAGAGACAACGGTCGGGGGAATCAGTACCTGTATGACCAAAGACGACGAAACACTCATAAACAAGGTGGAAAGGTTTGATTACAAAGAAAATCCTGAGTAGTGATGCCTAAATTGCATCTATTTTTGTTGGACAGGTAGTGAAATTGATTATTATGTAGATTGCTGTCTAAAACTAGTATCAGTGCAATTTAAATAAAACTCAGAGATGATCATACTGATCCACGCTGATAGATGGCAGTGCAGCGTATACCACCATTGTGCTATTAGTACTTATGAGGAACAGCGATGCTAACATTAAAGGGGTCATATGATGCGATTTCAATTTTTCCTTTCTCTTTGGAGTACGGACTGTAAGTACGTTTTTTATAATTAAAGAGTTTTTATATTTTTTATATTTAAAGCAAGTTTTTTGGGCAGTGTAGAGGTAATGTACAGTATGTGGAAAATAATGTTTTTTTTAAACCTTAAACCGCATAAACACATTTCATTACACCAAATACACAAAATAATGTTATTTTTAGCAACGTCATATGACCCCTTTAACTAAAGAACTACTGAATGCACCTTTAAGACACTGTGCTCAAATTAACAAATTAACTTTACTGATCTAAGATCACATTCAGAGCTGACTTGAATAATCCAGCATTATCATACAGATAGCATCATGTGGGCCCGTGTTTCCTCAGCACCACTGCTAGGGCTCTTTAGTACTGCTGATGAGTAATTACTAGGTGAATGGGTATGGAAATTTCCAGCAGACAAGGACCTTATAGCTGTCTCGCTCTTGTACAAACCCATGGTCATTACCAGCAGGCAATTAAAGAAACTCTGAGCTCTAATTAAAGCAATGCCTTGGGGTTTCACTAAGAGCATCTCTAAATGAAAAGTGATATTGAAATGAAGACAATGTGCCCCTGAGAACAGTCTAGATCCATGCTAAATCTGTCCTCTGAATGTGTCTACAATAAACAGGCAAGTTGCCATCAGTATGCATGAGATGGTACCAGATGGCAAACCAGTTTGTGATGTTCACTGCTACTTATCAGGTTTCATTCTGGGCATCTAATGAGCGAGACCTTTAAAAGTAAATCACTGACCTGAAAACATCTCAGAAACGATTAGCAGACAGTTAAAATAGGCACCAAAGATGTTTTCAGATATTTAAATCCATGTTTGACATGGATTTAAAAAGGCCAGAACGCTGTTTTTGCTGTAGAGCTGGAAATCTTACGGACACATTGTTTAAAACAGCTGACAGCTGCCTGAGCTGCCAAGGTAAAAGTTGTCAAAAGTAAAGTTAACAGAAAGACAAGAATATATTTTCACTGTTAATCACAGTGGTGCTCTGAAACACATCATGGTCACTCAAGACTGACATTAAGGCTATTTCTGCTGATCTCTGTCACTATAAAGTATTAACTGACAGTGGTTTTCTAGGTCACTAGACAAACAGAAATATACTATGCAGTTACTGTAGACTGTAGTTATTATTCTCAGTGGGTCAGCCCATGAAAATCCCATTACATCTAGGCGACATCAATTATATATTGAAATTATTGGTTTGATTTAAAAATGCATCATGTTTCAGTGTTTGATGACTTCATGCAGAATTTTCTGCGCTTTACTGAATCCCCTCAGGCCAGCACTGCAGCAGTGACACTAAGTGCTGTCATAAACACCTAAACTTTTATAATTAAAAAAAAACTATGCCATGAAAGACACAACAGAAATACAATTCACAATTGTACTGAAATCTAACTTTTCGATTACAATTATGATTTTCAGCTGCTTGTTTATTGTGTACAAACAAGCAAATTATATTATCAGTAAACGTTTACTATTTTAAGCAAATGAACATCTCATGTGTAACCTGAAAAAACACACTTGGTTCGGGTCACATGACAATTGTATCTGCGTAGTTCAACTCTACCAGGCGAGTTCAACTCGCTTTTTCAAAGCGAGGACTCTGCTTTGGCGTATGACACCGCACCATGACATTCCTGTGCTCTCACACTGAAGTGGGAGAGAGAGTAAATCAGCAATGACGTTGAGCCATGGAGGGACTCTACAGTTACCAGGCTTGATGTGTCCTATCAAGTCCTATAGCAATGCCAGATTAACACTGGGCATGTTCAGGTATATTTACCTATATATACACATTATAATGTTATGCAAAAATATGTTTCATAATGAAATTGTAGATAGATAATGCAGGACAATAAAACCAACAATGGTTTGCATGGGGAGAATAATGCAGCCAAATTTAGCAGCTGTGCAGGTTAACAAGGGCAGCACTTATTTTGGACTCGGTGGGGTTGATACCAAATGAAGCCCATTAATTTACTCTGTAAGTCCATGCAAATGAGGGCACAAAGGCCAAAGGGTGGTCTGGTGTTGAGACTGAAGTAAACCTGTCTAATCTAAGTCTAGGTCTGTCTATTCTTGGGTTACAGAAGCCAACTGATAAAACAACCCTGTCTGCTTTGATGGCCAGTCAGGAGATGTCAAGAAAGAGTGGGAAAAAGCACACAGGTGCAAAAAACTGACTAAAAGCCTATTTCTGGCCAATAGCCAATTGTGGGTGAAAATACAAGGTGGAAACCTAAAAAACTGAACGATGAAGAACACATACCTCCTTAAGACCAATCTTGGCTGTGTAAATGATGTTGGATCCATCTCTTTTGAAGAGTGGGTGCCCTTTGTCTTTGAGCACAAATGCAATATCAGCAGGAATGTTTTCAGGTGTCTCATCACCCTCTTTGGGGAAGGTGATCTTGGTCCCTTCCTTCCAGCCTCTCTTGATGACAATGTTAAGGATCTTGTCCTCTGTCCTCATTGTCCTTCCATCTGGGTTCAGCCTTCGGCGAGTGATTCGCATCCGCTTGGTACATCCATGGAAGATCTCCTCTAGAGACACTTTAAGCTCATGTACCACTGGTGGGTCCTGTACTTTCCTCCGGCCACCATGAAGAGGCTCATTACGATGTCTTCGACCTCCACCGTGATGAAAACCGTTGATACCATTGAAGCCAAAGTGGCTAAAGGAACTGAAAGGATCATCATCTCCATCCATGTCAATGTCCATGTCATGATCGCCACCATGGTCATTAGTGCCATTGGTGGTTCCCCGTTGGCGTCCAGAGCCAAAGAATATATCAAAGGGGTTGGAGCCTCCAAAGAAAGAAGCAAAGGTGGCATGTGGATCCCCATGGAAGGTGTAGTGATATGTGGTCCCTTGTCCACTAGATGAGCCTGTGCCACCTGTTTTCAAACCTAGACGGAAATACACAGGAGGAACAATGCATCAGGGTTTTCTGTATTTACAAAGTTATTTTAAGTTCTGCTTAAATCCACAGGTTAGCATCTTCTGTGACAGTTTCAGGTTAGCAAACACTAGCTTCCAGTAATGATAGCCAAGTCTTTAAAAAAGTATAACTTTGTCATCTCATAAGTACACCAAGGATCGATGGAGCCATATTAAGGGCATCACCGACTTAGTGAGTCTGCCACAGCTGCGTGAGAAAAGTGGATTTAGGACTACAGTTGCCTTGAAAAGTAAATTCTGCTCGACACTGATAAAACCTAAGCCACTTTCTATGAAAATGTTAACTAAAATAGGATGACTTCTAACTATAATGGCCTACTGCATACAATATTTTAGGAATTCAAGACTGTATAAGTGTAGATTCCTCAATATACAATGACATTTTTTCTCAAAAGAAGCAAGTTCATTGACACAGCCTAGTTGGACCTGTCAACCTATACCAATGGATGCCAACTCCAAGATGATTCTTTGACTCGTACCCTCTACACTACTAAGAGGACAGTCTACTTTATTGTATTACAACTACTTGAAACGGACAAAAAGTTTAACACCTCGATGACAGCTATTTCTATTTGTTTAGTGAAAACAGAAAAACACTGAAATGGTCTGACTGCAACTTCTGAATTATTATAACAGCCCTACAAATTGGCAACTGAGATGTTAATTCTAAACTTCTGCTGGATAATTATCAAGTGCTAGCCTACAGTATGACATAGCATAGAATAGCATTTGATTTAGTCTGCAACTGCTCACACATCACATTTTGAGGTGTAAAGCTCAACAGAAGACCTGCCAAGTCTTTCTCTGTTTCTTTTCTCCACCCCCACTCAGTTTGGTTACAAAATCAGATTGCTGGACAAAGAACAGAAATACGATTTTAAACAAGCGGCTACTTCATTTCTATTAATGTCCCTTAGCTGGCTTCTCTTGGTGGCCTGGTTCTGAAAAAAATATTTTGGCAAGAACATGCAGTACAAATCCTGGACAAGTGATGAAACTGAGTGGAAGACCACAGCATGGTGTGTAAGTGCTCTTTAAGCTCTAGTGTCTGAACTGTGTTTTGAGGTTCACTGCAAAACTATCTTATTCACAAAATTAGAAGTACAGAAAGAGCAGGTCAATTAGGATCAAACAATCTTTTATTTTGTGCTTTTCAGTTCTGTTAAAAAAACATTAACACCCATGCGTTATGGTGGGTGATTGATGGCTTGTAACAAATGCACTCCTTCTAACGATCAGGACACAAGCTGACTCATCTTCCAACTTCACATCTTCAACTCTTCAGTCTGCCTACTTAACACCTTATAAAACACGTTTCCACCTCATTCTTTGCAACTTCAATGAACTCCTCAGGCCAAAACAACTAATGGGGGGATGGTTATTAAAGTGGGTCATTTGGGAATAACAGATTCATAGGCCTATACCAGGGATCCTCAAATCTGGCCCACGAGATCCACTTTCCTGCAGAGTTTAGCTCTAACCCTAATCAAACACACCTGAGAATGCTAATCAATGTCTTCAGGATCATTAGAAAATCACAGGTAGCTGAGTTTGATCAGG
>NW_015635305.1:1518356-1523356 GCF_001515625.1 Sinocyclocheilus rhinocerous
CTATAGCAGGGATCCTCAAATCTGGCCCACGAGATCCACTTTCCTGCAGAGTTTAGCTCTAACCCTAATCAAACACACCTGAGCATGCTAATCAATGTCTTCAGGATCATCAGAAAATCACAGGTAGGTGAGTTTGATCAGGGTTGGAGCTAAACTCTGCAGCGCATTGGCCCTCCAGGGCAAGATTTAAGAAACCCTGGCCTATACCATAATACAAAATTAAAAACATAATACATCAGTGTGAATAGAGCCAAATTAGCTTGCTGCGGCCACAGCCTTTTGACTGTACCCAATGCCTCTTTTTTCAAGCAAAATGGAACAACAGTGCACAGAAAGAACGGATGCAAAGACTCTAAAAACATAAAGGGATTCCTTGCGAAATTCATGAGTAACATTAGTAAAGGCGGAATTGGCAGTTGTACTCAGTGTAAAGATGCTTAGTTTGGCATCTAGCCTGGAGTTGGCATAAGTGGGAACATTTGAAATCCTTATTTGTTTCAACCGACTTTTTTCTTATTTTGGAAAAGTGCCATGTTTATAGTCCTTGCATTTGTCAGAGAACTTTTCTGCATCATCCTGCAGTGCGAGGGAGTTATTTTGATTGTCAGGAAAAAGAAGGGGTGGTAAAGCTGCTTTGACAGTGTATAAAGAACAGTAGTCTAGCCACGTGAGACATGACAAAGATCCTTTTAAGGGTTGTCCTATCTGGTATAAACAGAACTGTGCCTGGGTCCATTAAGACTTGTTGTTATTAGCATGTATTGTTTTCTTAGAAAAGATATATTGGAGTATTATGCACTATTTTAGACCGTAAATATGAATACAACACCAATTACCTTACACTGCTGGATAGACACTTAATAGGGCTGTTCACACTTGTAAAAAATTATGCCCGGGCCATTTTAAACCCTGGGAAAACTGACTCCCAGGTTATTGTGTTTCATATTTCACACTACTCACACTTAACCTGGGGTTGAAAATGAATCCTGAGTATTCATAATCTGACATTTGACACTATATATTTCTAAAACACGGTCTACTATATATTGCTAAACCGCTTCAAATTACATGTGTGAAATGTTCATCTACCCAGGTTTAAAAGCAGAGTTTACAACAAAAATAACCCAGGATTAAGCACAGTGTGAAAAGCTTTAAAGTTTAGTGTGTCCAAATCCATAAATGAACAGAGAACTGGCTACATACTAATTATCAGATTATTGTTTCCTAGAAAACTAATTATGGCCCAAGAATGAATCATACAATCTGATAAGGCTCTGAGATGTTTGGCAGTGGTTCTTCTGTACATGGACCCAACCATACTTACCATCCTCGCCGTATTGGTCATAGATGACTCTCTTCTTTGGGTCACTCAGAACCTCATAAGCCTCTGCTATCTCTTTAAACTTCTCTTCAGCATTGGGATCCTTGTTTTTGTCTGGATGGAACTTTAGGGCCATCCTTCTGTAGGCCTTTTTGATTTCATCTTCATTAGAGCCTGAAGTTATGCCAAGGATCTTATAGTAATCCTTCCCCATGGCTTTGATTTACAGATAGAGTCCTTCCAGAACGACCAAACTTTCTACAAAACAACGATGAAAACAAGCAAGGTAAATAATAAAGTAATAAAAATGCATTCAGGTTATATTGAATTTATTTATTTATTTTGTTATGTCAAAATAAAAAATAATTTTAATTCCAGAGACGAGTCCGGAAGCGATTGTTTGTGTGTATGTGTTGGTGTTTTTTTTTATTTTTTTTTTATTGTTTGTGTTTCTCCTGCTCCTTGTACGCGGGTGGGTTTCTCACGCGAAAGTGTGAAATGTAAAACCAGAAGTGGATCTACAGCCGAATGATTACAAAACGCTCTGAACTCAATGGAACTCTGTCGCTCCACTCCACTTGTGTGCTTTATTCCACTCCGAAATTCTATCTGTGCGTTGACGCTTTGAAGCTTGACGTTTTGCTTGTCTCCTCTTCTTTTGGAACTATTTTTATCGACGGTCGGGGCAGAAATATGCAAATTAATTGGCCAATTTGTGTTTTAAACGTAAATTACTTGATGATAATTCCTTATTTATTTATCTGTTAAGTAAACTTCTGCTCTTGTAATATTACTTGTGCCTAGAGCTTCTGCTGCAATAAGTGCTCACGATATTCTTATGAGAGATGCAGTAGACAAAAATAAAACACCGCGATATTCTACAATTATCTCATAGTGGCCAAGAAAGATTTCAGTGTATCACAGCATCGATAACAACATGTATTTGAAATGAAATTGTATGGATAGCGCTGAGAACAGATCCTGATCATCTGAGCGCGTCGTTTGGCGGCACTGCAGACCGCTCGAGAAACACTAACAAAGATTTGATGTTCAGCATATTATACAGAGCAGTTTCCACTTACACACAAACAAACATGAATTTAAAAGAATGTAATTTTGCATACAGGCTCATTGTATCTCTTTTCCGTTTGACTAAAAACGGCTCTGTTTAAAATACACGCAACACCATACACTGTATTCGACAAGAACACGACGAGGTTCACTAAAGCTCACCAGTTATATCTGCAGAACAATGATGTCGGTTTGCCGCATCCGACAGGAAATCCTCATCGCTAAATCAAACCCTCTAAGGTCTCCCGGTATTCCTCTCCGGTATTTAATGATGTCATGGTGACCACCAATGAAAAAATAACGGACGACTGGTCACTGAGTGATATCTGACTGACGTCAGTTAGACAAGCCTGACCTCTTTATGTATTCTTGGCATAAAAACAGATTTTTGGATTATCCGCGTCTGCACCAGCATGCAGCTATAAAGGTATAGGCTCTCTGCAGAATGTGCACACCAGGGTGCGATTAAACATCGTCCTTAAATTAGACGCAAGCAGAGATGAAATCAAGACCGGCTGTGTCTCAAAATCTTCTGAGCTGTCTAAGCAGCAGGCAGCGAGGATTTGTGAAACACGCACTTTTTTAAAAGTAAAGATTACCATAAAAATTCAAAAGCCTGATGCTGATTACAGTCCATGATCTGCTATTAGGATATATTAAGTTATCGTATCAATATAAATCATTACTATTAATTGTAAATCGACACCGTTTTTTTTATAATTCTCGGTGGGCTACTCAAGTTGTCAAATTCCGTTGAGACTAACGCTTTTAAAAACAGACTATAGCCTCTAAAATCTCACAGTGAAATCTTACAGTAAAGGATAAAGACTGTCAATCGGATGCACACGTGTGTTCCAGTTGTATTTTTGAAGGTATACAAAATTGAAAACAGAGCTTACCGTATCAAAGTATCCTTTAGCTGTCTGCCGGTTAGAGCCGCATGACATTCTACTCCATTCCGTTAACCACGCCCCTAATTTACATATGACCCACCCTGTACACTCCACAAGTAAATCACTCCAGTCCAAAACGCCGGACCACCTCCAAAATCATAACTGACTTGGGGTGCATTTTAGGTATCTGACCAAATGCATGTGCTTACAATAAAAAAAAATATATTAGAGTAAGTAGTCTATTTTTGTGTGTATACAAACATACACGTATACAAATATATTTTATATACAAATATTACACAAATATATTTTATATTATTGTGTGTGTTAGTGAGTGTGCTTTTAACCTGGAGAAACATTGTGTATGTGACAAATGAAAACTTTGATTTTGAGAAAGGTCACATAGCCTAATGGAGCATCAGTGATTTCTATTGCTTATGCCCCTCTTCATTTCCCAGGATGTGCTCTTCACTCGTACAGAACCCAGGCAGTCATGTTTGAAGGACTAAGTGGGATCGATACAGCTGTCTGGCCCTGGATCAGGCTTTACATTAACACGGCAGGGGACAAACTCTCCACTGATGTCTGGAATCTTACTCCTCTAAGGTCACTCCACAGTCTAAACGAATTTCTACATTCAGCCTGCTTTGTGTACAGACTCTATTGAGGAAGGCTATTATATACGTCAACATCTAAGACACCACTGGATTTTACACTGATCAGTTTAAATCTATTAGCTGCTTATTTGACAGTTTCTGGATGTTTTTAAAACTAGATATTTAAGTCAGTCCATGTGCTCTAAGAATTGGGCATAGATTTGTACTTTATGTGATGTAACCACCTTATGAAGTGGTTAGAGAATTTATATTATTTAGTTATTTTTAAAAAATGGCAGGTGGGTAAATGATGACAGAATTTTCATATTTTTTGGATGAACTATTATTTGAATATTTTATTATTAGACATATTTCTAAGGAGGGAGTTTTGAATCATAATTTGTGATTTTTGGGTAGTTCTCATTATCTATAAAAATAATAAATGTTAAAGTTTAAATATAATAATAAGTCAGTCTTTTTAATATCTGAACAGCAAAAACATTATCTATATGTAAAACATACTGTATGTAAAATATGTTTGAATGAATCGATTATGTAAACAGACATATAAAATGATATATGGTTATATTTACTAATAACTATATAATAGTATAGGCTACTTTTCCCTCAACATTTTTTTTTTTTTTGGATAACAAACCTGGTCTATTAAGATGCAGATGAGTCATACTAAATCCAGCGTCATGCTGTATCCCATTTATTAGTTTATTCGAGGCAAATGTCATTACAAAATCCTCATGTCTTTCTTGTTAGCTCACATCTTTAAATAGACAGAAATGAAGAGCAGGCTGAAAGAGGTGGACTGATGGGAATAAGTGCACCTGAATCATCACTGCACTTGAGTGTGGAGGAGAAATGTAAATGATTGAGTGACTCAGAACCTCCCACAGGCGACAACTTAAGTGCAGTGACTTAACAGTCATTTAACCCCTTATGTGCAGTATGAGAAGATGGCTCTGAGTTAAATACTTGTTTTTATTATTATTATTATTTGATTGCAAGTTGTAATGGCAGATAAGGATTCAACACAGGTGAAGTTCACTCGTCACGAGAAAGTTTTCTGTCATGGAAGACCCGGTCAGTCCAGGACTCCCCTAAAGG
>NW_015635305.1:1523540-1552412 GCF_001515625.1 Sinocyclocheilus rhinocerous
GATGCAAATGTCATTACAAAATCCTCATGTCTTTCTTGTTAGCTCACATCTTTAAATAGACAGAAATGAAGAGCAGGCTGAAAGAGGTGGACTGATGGGAATAAGTGCACCTGAATCATCACTGCACTTGAGTGTGGAGGAGAAATGTAAATGATTGAGTGACTCAGAACCTCCCACAGGTGACAACTTAAGTGCAGTGACTTAACAGTCATTTAACCCCTTATGTGCAGTATGAGAAGATGGCTCTGAGTTAAATACTTGTTTTTATTATTATTATTATTTGATTGCAAGTTGTAATGGCAGATAAGGATTCAACACAGGTGAAGTTCACTCGTCACGAGAAAGTTTTCTGTCATGGAAGACCCGGTCAGTCCAGGACTCCCCTAAAGGCGCCACATCATCCAGAAATACCCCCAAACCACAGCTAGATAAGCATCTTCCTGGTAACCGGCCCTACAGACTGTACCTCCACTGTCCATCCACCTCTTCAGCTCTCCACATGACTAAACGACTAAATGACCTAATAAACAAATAAATAAATAAGATCCCACACACACGTCTAACTGAATGATTTCTTGCGCTGCAGGGGTGGCATATACAAGTGGAGGCTTTCTTTTGTAAAAACTATTTCTCTCTGGATACAATAGGACACAGTGTATGTCATTCTGTGGTCACGCATAGTGGGAACACCATCTGTACAAATGGGGAGCAGAGAGAGAGAGCGAGACAGCACCCAGTGTTTAAACACCGGGTAACAGAACAAATTTCACACACAAAATGTACTTCCACACCAGACAGGATAATGGTAGCCATGACAACTGGACCCAGAGCTAGACAGCGCGTCTATATCTCTACGCCTCTGTCAGTGTCTTCTGATACCTCTGACATCTGTCAATACAGAACAATATGAAACAAAAGTCTGTTTCATTAGGGAGATTAGAGATGACAGTTTAGTGTAATTGATGATGTTCTCTGCTGTAGGTTAACTACATTTCATCAACTCTTAAAGGGACAGTCCAGCCAAAAATGAAAGTTAACTCGTCACGAGAAAGTTTTCTGTCATGGAAGACCCGGTCAGTCCAGGACTCCCCTAAAGGGGCCACATCATCCAGAAATACCCCCAAACCACAGCTAGATAAGCATCTTCCTGGTAACCGGCCCTACAGACTGTACCTCCACTGTCCATCCACCTCTTCAGCTCTCCACATGACTAAACGACTAAATGACCTAATAAACAAATAAATAAATAAGATCCCACACACACGTCTAACTGAATGATTTCTTGCGCTGCAGGGGTGGCATATACAAGTGGAGGCTTTCTTTTGTAAAAACTATTTCTCTCTGGATACAATAGGACACAGTGTATGTCATTCTGTGGTCACGCATAGTGGGAACACCATCTGTACAAATGGGGAGCAGAGAGAGAGAGCGAGACAGCACCCAGTGTTTAAACACCGGGTAACAGAACAAATTTCACACACAAAATGTACTTCCACACCAGACAGGATAATGGTAGCCATGACAACTGGACCCAGAGCTAGACAGCGCGTCTATATCTCTACGCCTCTGTCAGTGTCTTCTGATACCTCTGACATCTGTCAATACAGAACAATATGAAACAAAAGTCTGTTTCATTAGGGAGATTAGAGATGACAGTTTAGTGTAATTGATGATGTTCTCTGCTGTAGGTTAACTACATTTCATCAACTCTTAAAGGGACAGTCCAGCCAAAAATGAAACATCTGTCAGCTTTTCTCATCATCATGTTCCAAATCCATATGGCTTTCTTTCTACATTGGAACACAAAAGGAGTTATTTAGTAGAATGTCCAAGCTGCTTTTTTCCATAAAGGTGAATAGTGTCCACTAGGAGTATAACGGTTCAAATTACTCGTGGTTCAGTTTATGTCAGGGTTTCAACACCCTCTTTCAACATCATGGCATAAGGCACACGCATTGAGCAAAGATTTATTTTTTTTTGTTCAACGCCGTTGTTGTAATGTATTGGGAAGCCAGAATACGACATAAACATACATTAGCTAAACTCAGTCTGTTTTACGTGTTGTTATATTTAGATGCGTTGTCAGATTTAAGTTCAACCATGGTGTAAGTGCTTGCCGAACCGTGGGTGGAGAACGGTACGGTTCGATTTTTTACTGAGAACCATTACACCCCTAGAGTCCACAGCTATCCTTGGTCCAAAAAATTCAAAAAATAATTGTGAGGACAGAATTAGCATTTTTTTGTGCCATTTTATTCTCATAGTCCAAACTATCTTTATTATTTAAATCAGTCAGTCAATAACCTTAATGTTATTCTGAATAAGCTGAATAACAATCTTAAAAACTTAAAAACATTTAAAATAAACAAATTCTTATGTAAATATTATAATACTTAATTTAAATTGACCAGTCAATAAACTATTAAAACAAATCCTATTTAATTAACGTAAATATCTAATATTTTCTGAGAAGAGATGTAACACTTGCACAAAGAAATTACTTTTTGACATTTGTGAAGTAGCTAGTCATCACTCAGTTCTGTGGGCTGCAGACCTAAAGGTTAGTATGACATCTATTAGCATGATTCAGCTGAAAATGTGGTGCCGCAGGGACTTAAGAGACTCTTGTCCCTGTTATTATCAAGCCAATGAGAAATAAACACAAATACAAAATCCTGCTTGTTTTTAAGCCGGCAGATGTGACTGAAATCTGTTCACCTCAGATGTTCAGAAACGAGCCGATGACACAACTGGTGCTATCTTTGATGTTGGTATTTTCCAGCTGTAAATATAAGTGGGCAACAGAATATCTGTTTCAAAATACATTTATAGTAGAACATTCTGTTTCTATGAGGTGAGTGTCTGCTCATATAACAAATTGTGATGGAGACCCCCTTATTTGATGGCTCAGGGATTTATGAAATCAAACGGTCATAGCATGTATATGTTTTTAAGTGTCACTTCTTCATGCTATACAGTACTCATCTGGTCATTTGACTGTATACTTAACACCAGGTTATATAATATAGCCTACTTAACACCAGGTTATATAGTAACTAACATACTCAAGAATGTAGACAAGAAAGTATATATACAGATGCATCTCAAAAAATTAGAATATCGTGAAAAAGTTAATTTTTTTGTAACTTATTTCAAAAAATGAAACTTTCATATTTTCTAGATTCATTACATGTAAAGTAAAATATTTCAAAAGTTTTTTTTTTGGTTTAATTTTGATGATTAGAGCTTACAGAAAATCCAGTATCTCAAAATATTAGAATATTTCCTAAGAGCAATCAAAAAAAGGATTTGCAAAACAGAAAAGTTCAAGTTCTTGTTCATTTAAGCACTCAATACTTGGTCGGGGCTCCTTAAGCACAGTAATATCATTGGTCAGCAAACCACTTGGAAGTGGTTTTGGCACTGTGGGCAGGTGCTAAAATCTTGCTGGAAAAGGAAATCAGCATCTGCATAAAGCTTGTCAGCAGACGGAAGCATAAAGTGCTCCAAAATCTCCTGGTAGACGGCTGCATTGACTTTGGACTTGATAAAACACAATGGACCAACACCAGCAGACATCATGGCACCCCAAATCATCACTGACTTCTGAAACTTCAAACTGGACTTCAAGCAGCTTGAATTCTGTGCCTCTCCAGCCTTCCTCCAGACTCCAGACCTTGATTTCACTCCTTGTGTCTGAAGCTCTCCCAAGTGTTTAAATCAGCTTTGCTTGACAGTATTCTCAAGCTTGCGGTCATCTCTGTTGCTTGTGCACCTTTTCCTGCCCAGTTTCTTCCTTCCAGTCAACTTTGAATTTAATATGCTTTGATACAGCACTCTGTGAACAGCCACCACTTTCAGTAATGACCTTCTGTGACGTACCCTCTCTGTGGAGGGTGTCAATGATTGTCTTCTGGACCATTGCCAAGTCAGCAGTCTTCCCCATTATTGTGGTTTCAAAGAGCATGAGATACCCGGAATTTGGATGGTCATTAAAAGACACTCAAATGTAAATATTCTAATATTTTGAAATACTGGATTTTTGACTTTTATGAGCTTTTTATGAGTTCTAATCATCAAAATTAAAACAAAAAAAAACATTTGAAATGTTTTACTTTACATGTAATGAATCTAGAATATATGGAAGTTTCACTTTTTGAAATAAGTTACAAAAAAAGAGAACTTTTTCATGATATACTAATTTTTTTAGATGCACCTGTATATATATATATATATATATATATATATAGTGTCATAGTAGAGTGGACGTCCCATAATTGCTAATGGAAATTCTGAGCCATGTTCTCGCTCTCATGGCGTTTGCCCTCTGATAAAACAGCATAATGACTCAAACTCTCTGCTCTTGTTCAGGCTCACTGTACTGCACTGCTTTTCCAACACTGTAAAACTTTCATTCAATACGCTCATAAGATAATCAGTGAGAAACAAGTCTACAGGGTTTAATACCCATAGAAGGAAGATTTTTCTTAACAAAGCTTCTCAGAATTAGTAATGGAAATATGGTAACTAATGTTGGCTGATATATTAAAAGAGATCCATCACTAACAACTGGCAGTTAATCCTCATAAGTCATGTGTTTCATTAGTGATGTATTGCAGATAGGATCTCCCGTGTAAGTGCAATGCACCGCCAGCACTCGCCCAGTTTTCAGCGCAGGATTTATTGGTTCTATAATATACTGGGCTATTTACCAGTCAAATGTCTTTTTACGTCTCTACAACATATGATTCTGTGTATATGTCAGAAGAACCCAAATAATGGCCTTTACAAGTGTTCAAACATAATAGCAAATATTCATATCACAAATTTCACCCTAAGCCAAAAAAATGCCCAAATTCAGTTGTTAAAGGGGTCATATGATGCGATTTCAAGTTTTCCTTTCTCTTTGGAGTGTTACAAGCTGATTGTGCATAGATAAGATCCCTGAAGTTGCAAAGAGTAATGAATGTTTATACAGAGGCCAAACTCTGTATCCGCTGTGTCAGACATCTTTCAATGCCACAGGCTTGGTCTAAAATGGCACAGAACCAGGGTGAAATAAGGTAACTGTGATAGAGTCTATGGCTGTTCAAACTACAGCACAGAGTATCTTTGGGTTAGGACGAGGTCAGCTTATTCAAGTCTCAGCCGCTTGTACCTCAGACAGCCGCACAGACTCACAGCCCTTTAGCGCTGCTGCTTGCCTTCACCACTAACACACTCTAGAGAGAAGGGAAAAGGACCAGTGAGCCTCTTATACTGTAGCCCTGGTGTATTACAAACACTGAAGAGTAGCCAGACAGCCAGAGGAAGAAGGAAAACTAACTGTATCATAAGATAAAATTTGAACTTTTTGCTACATGAATATTTTGATGAAACTTTGAATATAGACAGACACCTTCTAAGAAGTTTAAATGCTTATTACTAAGCTTAATGATTTACAATTTTATTGTGGTTATGTTTCTTAAACAGCAAATCAGCATAGAATGATTTCTGAAGGAGCATGTGACACTAAAGACTGGAATAATGATCAGGAGTAAAGTATTTTGGTCACACTTTATTTTAAGTATTAACAAACCATTAACCATTAAAATAGTTAATGAGATAGTTGTTAAGTTTAGGTATTAGGTAGGATTAGGGATGTAGAATATGGTCATGCAGAATATGTGCTTTAATAAACAGCCAAATATAGGCATGCTAATAAGCAACTTGATAATAGTAAGAATTGGTCCCTAAAGGTTAGGGTAAGGGTTACTAAAGTGTTACCAGTGCATTTTACAGTTTAATCAAATAAATGCAGCCTTGGTTATGAAAAAAAACAAATACAATTTTACTGAACCCAAACATTTGAATAGTTGTGTAAAATGTACATATTTATTCATTCAGTTTTAAAAAAAATTAGTTTTTGTGTGAGCACAATATGTTGCACTGTTGTTGACCGGTGGTGCTGCCCTTACTAAACCTAGAATAAGTCGTCATTTACCATTCATAAAAAATGGTTTTGATATAAGGCTGCAGAGCATAGCTACAGGACTGGGCAAATAAATAAATAAAGTGAGATATGTAATTAAATGTGGTAGACTGTGGGAGAAGCGTCAGAATTCCAGCTGGCACTGCATTAGATATAAGCTTCACAAGTTGATGGCACATGGTCAGATCACCATAAGCTGCTATTCATTTATATCAGCATGCTTTTGAGGATGAAAACATCTTTGGGTTATAGCAAACTTCAAATCTTACATGTTAACACTAGTGCCAAGACATAGGGACTTGATGCAGAACTCACAGCACATGCATTTTTTATACTCTTCTGTTTACTTCTTTAATATGTGCATGCATGCTGCTGCAAAGCTACTATTCACAGATACTCCAGCGTGTCGTTCTGGCTCAGATGTGACAGAATGTATAAACAGCGAAACATAAGAAAAGACACTGGCATGCCACATCTCAGTCTCCCATCTGCTGTCTGGGTACCCTGATAACACTGCCTCTGTACCATCTATTAAAGTGGACGAGATCGCCATGGCAACTGCCATATCCTGGGATGTGAATTCTGTCTTACACTTGTCACAGCCTAAGAAGGGTAAGACTGACCGATACTATTTTGTCATATTAATATGGCCTTTGCTTATAGGACTTCTAAGAGTTTTGGGGGCAACACTGTGCAGATAAATGTTTTTTGGGCAATACTATGATACTTCTTAAAAAATCTTGATTTAAAAGCAAGAAACTTTTCACATGAGGAAACCACATACACACTTCTCCTTTGATTTTAGGTATTATTGACTTTGATTATCATTTACATTTTCATGTACACAACATATAATTTGACACTGTATTTTGTAACGGATGACAGAAGATCAATTATGGCACAAGAGGAAAAAAATATTGCACTGAAAACAACAAGGCAAGTCGTGTTCTATACAACATTAGACTCCTTTCCACTGTACATTTATATAAATGTCCAGGTTACTTCAATGGTTCGGTGTTGTGCTTTTTTTTTTTTTCAACAGCATGACAGTCATTAACAAAATGCACATCGTGTTAATTTTATTTTTAAGCACATATGTTTGCTTGGGGAGCATCTAAACAGTTATAATTATCACAAATTCAATGCACAACATGTTCATGCTGCAGTATTATGGAAACCAGTGAATGCTGTGGTATGAGGAAGTATAGAAAATGACCTCTGACTGTATTATAAAAGCATGCAGTGAATCCCCAGAAGGGCTGACCTATAATCTCACGTCAATAAAACTACAACCAAATATAGCCATACCATGCTGGCAATAGTGCAGCACAGAAATAGATTTTCTCTAATTCAAATGAATATTAGTTCTGAAATTAGCTCTATGCATCTAAGCAAATACAGCAGCAAGCACATTCATTCAATTTCATATGCCTATATAATATAATGCCATCCATCTTGCTGTGGAGCAACAGAAAGATTTAAAAAGAGGAAAAGACTGTGTGATGTCAATTGTGAACATTCTTTAAGGGAGAACTTCTGTAAAAAAAAAAAAAAAAAGAAAAAGAAAAAAAAAAAAAGAACTAAGTGCACTTGTCAGGCAGATCACATGCTGGAGCTATTCATCTTGTTTGGACATTGCTGGCCTCCATACAAATAATAAATGCAGTGAGAAAGATATTAGTCCCTAAAAAATTCACTTCTTCACATTGAAATGTAGATGTCCAGCCATTATCGGTTTATTTGCATGAGCTCATAAAGAATGTACTTTGTAAAAAGCACATTACAAAAACATCTATTTTAAGAAAATGAAACTGAAATCAAAAATATTTTGTAAATTCACCGGAATATTTGTTGTGCAAATCAATCAAAATCATGCTATGAGGTATATTTACACTGCGACTCAGTGAATTATCATCAGATATCACCAAAACTACCCCCCCAACATGGGAGGTCTAAAACATCCTCATACATATATCATAAAATCCTCACCACTCTAAAATAAATTATGTAAATTAATATAATATTGTAATGAGACCATGAACTGTGTGGACATGTTTGTTTGTGTGTTATTTCTGGTGTGAAACACAAAAGAATTTGGATACTTTAAAGGATACATTTTAAGAAAAAAGAGGGGAAACTGTGATATTACTGTGAGAAAAAAGAAAATTAGTGTAACCGGGCGTGTTTTATAACCTTATGCACAGTTTAAAAAATGACCACTGCTTCAGTGTCTAAACCCATGATTTAATGCATTCCTCCCAATTCTTTCCCAGAAAACACCTTCATCTCACCTGGAGTTAGATCCGTTCTCCAGGAGTTTTTGGTGGGCTTCACAGAGCTTGACAGCAGGAGTCGACTCTTGTTTTGAGGTTATAGCTAACGGATGATGTCTAGGTAATGAAGGTCAGTGTAGAGTGCATTGACTAGCAGGGTCAAAAGACGGTTGCTGTCACGCAGGCCATGATCTGGGTACTTGATGAACTGAATGGTCTGGTTCACAGACACATGCAGCTCTGAATACTGCTTATTACTCGGCATCTGCTCTAGTACCAATAAGGCCTGAAAAAAGAGAGCAGTCATTCAAAGTACAGCATGATTTACCAGAAATTTGTTTGTACTATAACAAATTATCATCAAATATCTGAAACATATCCACATCTAACCATCTATTTTTTCGAAATTTCAATTCAAATTTTCAAATTCAACATAGAAAAATTCCTACATTCACCTAAAAAACAGAAAAGTTTACCTGTTGGGCTTTAGCTGAGAGCTGCAGCTCGGTGCCTGGATGAAGACGCAGCTGATTCTCTGAGGGCACCTGGACCAGCAAAAATGCTGACATGCTGCGCGCCACAACCCGAAACCTGAAACACAGGAAGAACAGAAATTGTGAGGCATGCAATTCACACAATTTACCTTTCATGTCCCTTTCACTTCTGATCTGGACATCAAAACAACACTGTTTTAGCAGTTTCTCAATCTTCTCTCACCTGCTAGAAAGTGGGGATTTCCTCCCAAGGCCTATGGCTCCCAAGATGCCTGAGTTCAGTCTTTCCTCACTGAGCTGGGCTAGACGGTTCTGGAATGCCATTAAGGTGAGAATCAGAGTATCAAGTGCGCAGGTGTCATCTTGATCCACCTGGATCTGCAGAAGCTCCAACAATTTATGCCACCATAAAAACAGCTTTGCCTCATCAGCTGGACCACTGCAGGAAGAGATGACACACTCCCTTAGGCCACAAATACTCAGACAATAAGCACTAAAAATAAAAGGAATGTTATTTACTAACTCTGCAATCCTACACTACTTCCAGTCCGGGCCTTCAGCATTTACATTACCGTTCAAAAGTTTGGGATCAGTAAGATTTTGAATATTTTTTACCGAAGTTTCTTGTGCCCATCAAGGCTGTATTTATTTAATCAAAAATACAGAAAAAACCCTGTTATTTTGTGAAATATTATTGCAATTTAAAATAACCGTTTTTATTCTAATATACTTTAAAATATAATTTATTCCTGTGATGTAAAGCTGAATTTTCAGCATCATTACTCCAGTCTTCAGTGTCACATGATCCTTCAGAAATCATTTTAATATGCTGATTTATTATCAATGTTGGAAACATGTTTTTTGGAACCTGTGATCCTTTTTCAGGATTCATTTATGAATATAAAAAAAAAACAGAATTTATTCAAAATGGAAATCTTGTGTTACAATATACACTACCGTTCAAAAGTTTGGAGTCAGTAAATTGTTTTCTTTCTTTTTTGAAAGTAATGAATACTTTTATTCAGCAAGGATGTGTTAAATGGATAAAAAGTGAGAGTAAATACTCATTGTTAGAATTTTTTTTAATTTTAAATAAATGCTGTTCTTTTTTAACTTTTTATTCATAAAAGAATCCAGAAAAAAGTATCAGTGTTTCCCAAAAATTAAAAAAAAAAAAAATTAAGCAGCATCACAACATTACAGTTTTTTCTGTATTTTTGATCAAATAAATACAGCCTTGATGAGCACAAGAGACTCCATTAAAAAACATTAAAAATCTTACTGATCCCACACTTTTGAACGGCAGTGTATATATGTGATAAAGTGTATGTTACCTAGGGAAGACCTGGCTGATCCATGAGCTGAGCCGCACTAAGGTCTTCTTCTCATTCAGGAGGGTTTGCTCCAGGTTCAGCCTCTGGAGGATGTAGACGTACAGGGTGAGATAACTGCCCAGGTTTAGGCTTTCCTGAATGAAGTCCTCAACAGTCAGTTCAGGAACCTGAAGAGAGACTAGGATGGGCCCCCAACCAGAGTATTGATCAGCACATCCACCTGAAAGAAACACACAACATATTACTAGAAGTTGTGGACAGATTTATAAGATACTAAAACTCACTGTTCTCTATAATGGCTCCATGCAAATGTTTTGATTCAGCCCAGATATTTGCTTTTATGGTGCTTACAGTGTGATTAGGGAAAGGAATAATTCCTAAAGGCTTACGCAGACAGACCATTTAAAATCTGTGACTAAGCCCAGAACAAGTACGAGCTATTATTACCATCAGTGAAGTAGGAGAGAATACAGGCCTCAGTGGTTCGTGTCATATGACGCACTGAGGCCAGGCATCTGCACGCAGCGGTTAGCAGGGGGAGAACCAAAGGACCCCGAGCTCGCTTTTCCACCCAGGAGTGGAGTTTAGTCCCGAGTCCCTCTGCTGTAGATATGCCAGCTTCATTCAGCAGAGTCAGCATCTCCGCAAACAGACTGCAGGTGGCCATGTGCCGCTGCTGGAGGTCTGTCTCTGAACGTGAGAATGAGATACATTAAAATCATACATTAAGTTCATTCAGAATAAAGAGAGATACTGTTACTGCCTGTTTTGTTTTGTGTTAAGGGATTGTTCACACAAAAATGAAAATTCTGTCATTAATTACTCACCCTCGTGTCATTCCAAACCCGTCGTTCGGAACACAAATTGATATATTTGATGAAATCTGAGAGCTTTATGACCCTGCATAGACAGCAACACAACTGATATGTTCAAGGCCCAGAAACTTAGTAAGAACATCATTAAAATAGTTCATGTGACATCAGTGGTTCAACCTTTAGTGGTACTCTTGTGAAAGCATGTTGTGAAAGACTGACACAGAAGAGAAGAAATTGTTGAATAAAGTCATTATTTTTGTTTTCGTTGCTCACAAAATATTCTTGTACCTTCATAAAATGACGATTGAACCACTGGTGTCACATGGATTATTTTAACAATGTCCTTACTACTACCTTTCTGGGCATTGAACGTGGTAGTTGTGTTGCTGTGTCTATGCAGGGTCAGAAAGGTCTTGGATTTCATCAAAAATATCTTAGTTTGTGTAGTGAAGACGAACGAAGGTCTTACAGGTTTGGAACAACATGAGGGTAAGTAATTAATTACAGAATTTTTATTTTTGTGTGAACTAACCCTTTAAGATGTTACTAATACTATTACTATTACAATATTACTATTTAGGACCTCTTTCAAAAACATTAAAAAATCTTCAATGAACAAATGAATGAACGAACGAACGAATGAATGAATGAATACTATTACAAACTACATTTGTATTTGGTTTGAAAACCGATTAAAATCAGATTCAGGTGGAGAATGGATAGTAAATAGACATGCTCCTCATCTGCTCCTGCATTTAATTCAAAAATTACTGCACAAGCTGCTCTATGATAGAATCCACCAAAGAGCAAAAAACTCAATTCTTGAAATTCGTTTGCCGTGTATCCAAATAAAAGGATTACATGCCGAGATACTAGCAATCTTCTTTATTCCTATAAAGTGCAAAAAAGTGCTCAGTGCATGTTAAAATCATTGATGGATTCTATTATTGACTTGAAATCATGATACATGTGAATGGAACCAAGCGCAAGATCCTCCTTTTTTCATTTTTGACAAGCTGCTCTATGCACATATATATGTTGTAAAAAATAAATATTTAGCATTCCTTAAAATGTCAAGGCAAGTTCACCGGAATACTCAAGAATGCAAATCAGTATATGGTATTTCAAATGTTTTTGGGAACAGATGCATATGTACAATCATACATTATTTGTTACAGTGTCTGTATCTGTATCTTAACTAATTTCTTATTCTTTCCCCACTCTTGGCATTGTGCTGATGCCTTTGTCATTACTACTGCAACCAGTATACTGGGTACTAACTGAACAAGCTGATATGACTTTGTCATATTCTAAATGACAATACAAAGAGTCAATCCGAAAGACTGAATCTAAAAAACAAACTGGAACTGTGTGCAGTGTGAACGTACTGAAACAAACAACTGCTTTCATTCTTATAAAATCCAGTGGTAAACAGAACTAAAAATTAATATTATGCAATAATCTTGAAGGGCCTGCTGAGGGACGTGACAAGAAAATGAATATGAAAGAGAAATTAAACATTCTCCTCACCAGGAGGGTTGAAAATGACAATGTACTCCAGTAATTTCTCCATTTCTGTCTCCAGAGATGCCAGACTGATGTTCCCATTTTGATCCAGAGAAGTCAGGAACTGCACCATTAAGTGAAGGAAGGCTTGGCACTTTAAAGTCATGTCCTGACAGTCACAAATCACACAACAGATACAAATCACTATGCTGTAAAAATTTAGTTTACAGTAATTTACAGTATTTGACAACAGTGTGTCATCTAACCTTATGATGTAACATTTGTGTGGTCGTCCCAAATCCAGCAGCCATTCTAAGCAATTTGATGACGTGTTGTGAAGAAGTATCATGGCTCAGAACAAGGGATGCTGGGTAATGTGTGCTGACATAGCGTGTAACATTTTGATAAGAAGGAAAATCTACTAGGTGCCAAGGCAGAGAAGCTGATTGATCCAGGAGACTGAGAACAGAAGACTCCTGTAGAAGTAAATCATGGTAAATTAACCTCTAATAGGCCCTTGAAGACGGTTAGGGTAAACAGGTGACCACTCACAGGTTTGCTGAGATCCTCTTTGGCCAGAAACACCATCAGATAGAGGACAGAGACCACCATCGTCTGAGCTGAGGGACTTAGCTGGGGGCTGAGAGAGTCACTCAGTACACTGACCCAGTTCACCTCACACAGCAGCTCTCCCATAAACAGGAAACAACTCTTTGGGCTTCCCCTCTCCACCTGAACAGCACAAAATTCAATCAATTTACTGACAACCATCTATTAAAGTATCAGTATTTTCTTATAGTTACTAAAAGTAAAACAGAAGGATTAAAACCTGTCATCTTCACCAAATTATTTATCAGACTACCTTGGAAGTGATTAAATATATGTATGCATTGCAACTGTTCAAAAGTTTGGTGTCGGTAAGATTTAAAAAAATATAATAATAATTTTTACTGAAGGTTGCATTACATTGATCAAAGGTGACAGTAAGACTGATGTTACAAAATGTCTATTTCAAATAAATGCTGTTCTTTTGAGCTTTCTATTCATTAAAGAATCCTAAACAAATATCTCACTGTTTCCACAAAAAATATTAAGCAGTACAACTGTTTTCGACATTAATAATAATAAGGTATGTATGTTTTTTTTAGCACCAAATCAGCATATTGGAATGATTTCTAAAAGATCATGTGACACTGAAGACTGGAGTAATGGCTGCAGAACATTCAGTTTTGTCATCACAGGAAAAATTCCATTTTAAACCATAATAAAATAGAAAACAGATATTTTCCTGTCCCCAAATGTCTGGATGGTGGTGTATATAGGTCTAAATCTGGTTTTGAAACATTCTAGAGATCCTCAACCAAACACAGGTAATATATGTGATTTAAGGAGTTCTGTAAATCTCTCACATTGAAAAACTGGTTCATTAGTGTCTGATCTGGATGCAGGTCCTTCCATGGCAAACGGCTGTACTCAGTGTGGTAGGTGTACAGCAGGTACTCTGGCATCTTGGGAGAGGTGCAGGTCTCACAGTAATGCATGAGATGAAACCACAGAGCTCCTCTTTGTCCTGGCAACAAGCGATCTGACCCAAAAACATTATGGATTCAAAATTACATACTGATCAAATGGATTTTGAACTGAATATGTATTTAAACAGCTGAAAAAAATGGTTGAATGAACATGTGTGTGTTGTCCTGTTCTCCAAGGATGTTCACCTTTGAATTTCTCATGCATAGTCTCCATCAAGCGTGCATATAAGCTCACTAAGCTCGCTGCAGCTGCGGCATCTGATTCAAGCCATGGAGAACAGCGAGGATGACTGTGACATACACAAGAGATTCGTTACTCATCACTTCTGCCATCAGTGTTATAACAACCAAACTGCTGAGCCACATCAAAGCATACCTAGTGTTGTCAGTGTCAAGGACCAGAATCCACGGTTCAAACAGTTTGGCCATTTTTGCATGCAGGTTCTCAAGAGCTACATCGAGTAGAATTTAACATGAATTAATTTAATTATACAAATAGTTGCTATGCAGATATATACACTACTGTTCAAAAGTTTGGAGTCTTAAGATTTTTATTTTTTTTCAATAAGTCTTATGCTCACCAAGACTGCATTTATTTGATCAAAAATACAGTAAAACAGTAATATTGTTTTAAAATGATTTCTATTTGAATACAATTTAAAATGTAATTTATTGCTGTGATAGTAAAGTGATTGTGGAAACTGATACATTTTTACTGAACATCTTACTGACCCCAAACTTTTGTCTGGACTATAAGCATTTGGTTGCTACGCACAACAGAGAAATACAATTTTGTACCTTTGACCAGTCTTGGACTTCCTACTGGTTCTTTGCTGCAATTGTTTAGCTCCAGATCCATGACGTAGGTAATCAAATCTTCCCAAAACCTCTTGACTTCCTCAATGTACGGCCCCCATTTTGAGAGGAGACCAAAGCTCCTGAAGTCCCCGTTAGACAGACGGAGCTTCAGGAAGTACTTTGAGAGCCATTCAATTGTTTCATCCGCCTTGAAAAACAAAGTGCAATTTTAATTATCTGGCTCCGTTTGAAGTATTTAACACTAATTAGAGCATGTCAAATAAATAAGGAGTGTTTTGCGTTACCTGTTGAGGGGAGAGCAGGATGGAGCGGGTTTTGTTTGTCTTTACCATGAGATGAGGAGAACAGCCCAGCACTCTTAGTGATGTTCTCCAACAGTCTGGACTGAGAAGCTGTTTAGAAGAGCCTGCAGGAAAGTGAACATAGTCAATTTTAGTCAATCATAGTCAAAGCACAAATAGCTTTTAGAAAATAATTTCTAAGTACATTTTCACTTATGGCAAACCATTCATATGTAGTTTTTGGAATTTACATTTAATGTTTATAAATTATGATTACAAACGTCATGCTAAACTACCACAACAGGACAAAAGAAGGATGCTTAGATGCATGAAAAATTACTTCGTTACAAAAATCCATATATAGTCAAATCTACAAAAGCAGATCTGGACCGATTTAGACACTTCACTTTTATAAATATAATTTAGCAGACATTGGACATAGAATCTAATATATAATATCTAGATATCATATCTTTTTAAAAACAAAGATTGTGACCCAAAATCTGAGGTTTGCAAGTAAATTAAAATAAATGAACCACTATTCTGAGGTGATTACATGAGGGTTTCATTGTGACAATTTGACATGGAACCAATCAAATCTGGTTTAAAAAAACTCACAATGGATGAGTCTAGGTCAGAGAGAAGGAAAAACATACTCTGCATGAGCAGACGAAGGAAGTCACTGTAGTGGTCTGGAAATTGGTAAAGCAGCAGTTCTGTCCAATGCTTGCAGAAGATGTTGAAGGGCATGAGGACTTCTGGCTCAGGTTCCAGCCCACAGGTGCACAGAGCCTGATGGATTATTTCCATCAATCGGCTACGCTCAGAGAACTGAGGCTGCGGCACCGACAGCCACTGAGTCAAGTCAAACTAGAAACAGAGCAGATTGTTCAACATCATTTTTTTTTTAAAGTTGCAAACATGAGCTACACATTCAAACGCAAAAAGTAGAGCAATCAAAGTCTCAGAGGGCCATGTGAAGGATCCAGTGTGAGGTGGTTGGAGAGTGCAGATTGTCTTGTACATTTAAATGAGATTGTTTTTGTTCTGCACAAAAATAATTTTATAAATCAGTTAAGTCTTTTCCTCATGGAATAAAAAACCTCTAGAAGAATTTTTATTTTGCAAACTTTTTAACCCATAATGCTTTCAATTTCAACCTGTCTGATAAATATTTATAGCATTATTCAATGAAGGCGAATTACTTTTGTGAGGAGCATGAATATGACATCACCACTGTCTATGTGGAGGGTGTTGACCACTTCCTCGTACAGAGAGACCAGCTCTGCAGGAGAGGCGTTTGGGGTGAAGTAGGGTGAGAGAAGGTTACAGAGGTGTCTGTTGAGCAGGATGGTCTTCAGCATTTGCTTACATTCTGATCGGACATCCCGGATGAAGACCTACAGTCAAAGATACACTTTATATAATTTTAACAGGTAAGACTTGAGGGTTGTAAATAAAAAAACATTATAAAAATAAAAAATAAATTACTTCATGTAAAAAAAGTCAATTTAAATTAACAAAAATGTGAGAAAACATCATTGCATTTTGAAATTAGTGCTGAAATAATGTAACATAATATAGTTCACTGGGTTGAAAACAATACCTGACCAAGGATCGCTATACAGGATGTGAAAAATTGCCGGGTGGGTGGATGTCTCTGTGTATCCTCACACACAAATGACACTATCTGATAGAAAGCAGTGATGCCCACCTTCAGTATGCCAGGGGAAAGATTTAGTTTGTAAGCATTAACCAAGGCCCTAAACAAGAAAACATGATGTTCACATTTAGTGACACAAATATAGAAAGTTTAGAAACTTATTTGAGTGGGTACTGACGTGATGAAGTTCTCTGTGTGCACGGCCGCCTCAGCCAGACTTTGAGGAGGAGCTTTGATTCCATCAACCTGTAGCTGTTTAATATCACTCTTCAGGCATTGGATCTGATTCTGCACTGGATCCAGTTTGTGCAGTCTTGAGTACTGCAGCACACAATGAGGGAGAAAGAGAGAGAGCTCATGAAAATGTAGGATTTTCTGAGGGGTTGCCAAAATGGTCTATATTATTGACTGAGAAATCAATATTCCCTTGATCTTTTGATGTATAAGAGGTCATTGTGCTATAAAAACATTCTGTAAGTTTCAGAACTCAAAACTTTCTCGTAGTCCAAACGCAGCTTATATTGAAGCCAGTCTGCCAAAACGACAGCTTGTGGAATGTGCCACTTTATGACGTAATAGTGTTGCTAAACACCACCTCCGCAGAAGAAGATCAACGCCTGCTTCTACAGCACTGCCTGTTTAGCCCCGCCCACCGATTCATGCACGTAGTAGGTAAATGACAAGAGCAGCAACCACAGGTCTACGCAGAAACCAAACGGTAAACTTTATTAGATTAACTTAATTTTTAATGAAGCGCCAGACTGAGTCAGTAAGAACTTGGTCCTTTGTTCACTTCATTTTACTGTGGATTCGTTTACAAACAAGGCAGAATTCGACGCAGGATTTTCAGAAAGATTGAAACTAAAAGACAATGCTATGCCGAATATATTGGATCTGACAGTAATGTCGCACCACACACGTGTGAGTGTTTTTATTGCACGATCACTATTACTTTGTCTGTTATTACAGATTGTTTGATATGTACTGAGTATTTATGCGTTTTTAACCTAAATCACAGCAGTGTCCTTCTTTGTAGGACGTAGGCTGTCAAACACACACAACTGTTATCCAATCATAGCAGTGGGCGTTTACTTCCAAATCTACAATCTGCCACGGCTATTCAAACAGAGCATTCTGATGAGGGGGGTAAAAACAGGACAGAAAATAGCCTATTACTTCTAAATTATGTTTTTTGATATAAAAATCTTGATAACATTATAAGAGAACTGTACAAAATAATAAAAAAGGCAGTTCATGACCCCTTTAAAGCAGCACTATGTGTTCAAAATTTGCAAAAAGTATATTATGAGCGAGTACATCATGAATTCATCTTCCAAACCGCGTTTTTGTCTTATTCCGAATCACTACGGTACACTTATAATAAGTACTTATATTTGGACTATTGTAGCCTGGTCGGGTCGTCACCGCTGCGGAGTAACACATACCTGCGTGAATCGCCATAGACATAAACTTAGAGAAGTAGCTCCGGTTGGAATGTTCTTCCACGGGATGTGTGCAGTTCTGTTTATTAACCGCTAGAGCGCCAAAAGTTACATAGTGCTGCTTTAATGCAGAGTAGACAGGAATTTAGTTAGGGAGAAAAATAGGTCTGACATAAGGTTTGACATTTCACTACTAACTTAAACTTAATTTATTTCAGTTAGTTTAAGGCACAATTTCAAAAAAGTATATTAAGTTAATTTTTTTTAGATAATGTTATATTATTATTATTACTGTTGTTGTTGTTATTATTATTATTATAGCTTCATTTCAATTAAATAATGATATGGCATTTTGGACACCGACACCTAGCAACCCACACTACTATTATTACACAAAAAATATGCAAATATTTCAGTCACCAATACCATTGTATAAATGTGCTAATTGCAGTCGGTCATGATTAATGTATTGTGCAAGTGTCTAATAAAATGGGGGTTACCATGATGAAGTGAGTAGTATTCAGCATGTCATGTGATCACAACATTGCGACCCATGTACAATAAAACAACTTTTATTAGGCTCCTGAATATGACTGAAGTCTCATCTCATGCAAGTGTACAACTAGCACAGAGCAGAAGGATAGAAATGGCAGCTATTCACCTTTACAGTGACATGTGCGGGACCCTGGCAGGGCTGTCCACCTTTGCCACGGCACTCTAACTGCATTGAAAGTTGGTCTTCTCGGTTTATGTAGAGCTGCGGCAACACCTCCAGCAGTTCACTGTCTAGAGCGACCTGCTGTGTTTCCCGGACCGTTGCCAACCTGAGAAGAGGACACAGTTGTGATTTACAATGTCATTTAGCACATACGGAGATGCAAATACAGCACTACAGCTTATCACAGAGTAATTTGAGAGGCACCGGTTATTAATCACGGCACAGAAGACTTACTTAACATGCACTTATGGGCTGTAAGTGAGTTCTGACAATCAATACATGCTTACTACAAGTCTTACTTGGCTTGATGCTGGAGCTTAGCAAGGTCTTCCTGAATTAAGGCAGTTGAGATTTTCTCATCAGACAGACTCTCAGTAGGAATATCAGGCACTGGAGGCTTCATTGGCACAAGTAACAGCGCCCCCTGGGGGGCATCATGCTTTCTCAGATGAGTGTGAATACGCTCCCTTGCTGTAAATAAATAGATGAGGAATATTATTTAGTGTAAAAAGTAAAATCTGCTGTACAATGAATCTGTACAGCAAACTGTGACAATCACCAAGTCTTAACGTCTTTTTATTATATAAAACTATAACTTGAACATGCTCAAAAGGTTTTTTTTTGTTTTTGTTACATAAATGCAGTCTCTGATTTAGAAAGTCATGCGAGCTTTTAATAAATGTGCCTGAAGCAAACAACTGTAACATTCCTAAAGAGTAGTCCTGTTTTCATATTCTGACTGTTATAAATAAGAGAATCCAGACATCAGAGTATGATGGGCTCAGTACCAGCCAGAGGATTGATGAAGTCAGTGAAGATGGAGGAGCTGGTGTTCTGGGAGAGTGCAGGTTCACTCTTGACCTTTGACCACAGACTGAGCACTTCCTGCAGCTCATACTGGACTCGCTCAATGTCCACATGCTCCATCCACACCTCCTAAAGGTGAAGTGACACAGACATGGCATCAATTCATATCTGATAATGTTTTGTGTCAAAGACGTCTTCAGTATCATCTGAAAATATGCATCTGAACAAAAAATTAAATAATGACCATAATTTTAAACAAAGGCTCATCTATATACATGACTTTTATCAGAAAATGTTTTGATGCATTTTTCCATACATTGCTGAGGGTATAATGCAAATGACAAATGTAACTCTTCTAGCTCTTATATCTGATTACATGCAGTATGTTAAAGTTGAACGACTTTCTCCACCATATCTGTTGAAGTTATGATAAATGTGGCAGAATATTTTTCAAATGTCCAAAGAAAGCATGTGTAAAATATACAATAATACTACGGTTTAAAAGTTCAAATGTTTGAGGTCAGTATTTTTTAAAAGAAATTAATACTTGTATTTCGTATGAATGCATTAAATTGATTAAAAGTGAAAATAAAGACATCTTCCTTGTTACAAAAGATTTATATTTCAAAATTCTTTTGAACTTTATATTCTTGAAAATTGCATCACGTTTCCACAAAAACATTAAGCAACTGTTTGCAACACTGATAATAATAAGAAATGTTTGTTGAGCACCAAATCAGTATATTAAAATCGTACTACAGATTAATATTTAAATGAAGTATACTTGAATGAAGGATCATTTGACAATGAACACTGAAGTAGTGGTGGCGAAACATTCAACTTTGCCGGAATAAACTACATTAATTTATTACAGTTTTTAAATTATAATAATATTTTACAATATTACTGCTTTTACTATATTTTTGATCAAATGCAGCCATGATGAGGATATGAAACTACTTTCAAAAACATTTACAAAAATCTCACCAACCCCAAACTTTTTAACGTATAGATCTGTTAAATAGACAGCTTAACATTTTATTTTTAAATTGTAAGGGATTGTTTTAAATCACATTTTCATTTAAAACAATCTACTAAATCCTTTGATGGCTCAGACCTCTTAAACATAAAAAGATAAGAAAGAATGCACTCAGCTGGACTCAAACAAACCCTCACCTGCTGGCGCTGCATGATTTTTGCTAGGCGATGGGTGTCATACTGCTTTGGCAAAGAAGGCAAGTAAATTTCTTGCTTCTGAAGGTTTTCATCATCCAACCACAAAGCAAACACAGTGAAGAGCCTGAACAACAAGAAAAAAAAAAGTAGTTTCTGTACAAGCAATATGGCTGAATGATAAGGCTTCTGTTTACAAATTAACCAAAAATGGTCACACTTTATTTTGTGTTGAACTTGAGCGTAATACAAATTAAGAACACATAAGTACACACATCTTGAAAACAATACCAATGAAAGTTTCTTTCAGACGCTTAATACTCAACTGTACGCAATAGTAAATAGAATAATGGATGTTGAGAGAACAAAACTCTGAACATTACCGCACGAGCTCAGTGTGCAGCTCAGGAGAGGTCATGTACTGGGTGATGGGCGTCCCTGGGGTGAGCAGACCATCACTGGATTCACCGCTTGAGCAGGGCACTTTCAAAGCCTTGCTTGCAGCGTGGTGGAAGTCAGACACTTCAACAAGCCGCTGTCTGAGGCTTTTTAACAAGGATAGATGGGCCGCACCATGGAAGTAACGCCTTCCAATACAACCTTTCACCTCCAGCCTGATGGTGCGAAATAAGAAAAAAAAGAAAGAAATCAGACGCAAGGGTTCAGAAATACACATAATCAAAAAAACCACAGTACCACTCATGCAGTTCACAAATCACAAATATTATACTTTACGCAATATACAAGGCAAATTAAACATTAATTTGATCATTACTGCAAAATGACCCTTAAGTGGGTCATCAGGACCCTGAAACACAGCATTATCCAAAAAATAAAAAATAAATAAACAAATACATAACATACATAAAATACTGAGTTGTGCTGGAATTATTTCATTATTTTGAAGGAAAGGGATTGTGGAGTTAAAGTATCTCAGAGTCATGTAATAAAAACTGATATTGTGCAGAAACAAAAATAATAATATACTGACAAACACAGGACATGAAATGCATCTGACATTATGTTCAACACATATCAGAGAACAGAACATAGAAGTTGTGTAAGTCAAAGAGCTGGAACATCAGTCTTGTGAGTCATCAGTACTGCTACATAAAGCTTAGAGTAAAATCTGGTGAAACATGAAATGAGTGAAATCATCAATAAGAAAGGAGTACAAAAAGGGAAATGAGGGGAGGGAGAAAAAAGAAGAACAGGGTGAACATTTTCACTTGAATATAGCATGTACAACATGTACTTTGAATCCAACATGCATTATGTAACAACTGCATTTTAGTGAAGTGAAATAGCATGATAATATATCTAAAAAGTTTGTAAATCTTTATTTTAAGATGCCAGATAAAATCACAATAACAAGCCAAATAAAGACAGAATGCTTTTGTTTAACGCACCCAAACTCTGGTCCAGGCTGACAGAGGTAAAGTTGGAAAAATTTCTGCCACACCAAAGGCAGGAGTGGATGATCTGCAGGGGTAGCTAAAGCTTGTTGAGCCCAGCGATAAATCATCAGTCTCTGTAGGGACGGGACGACCTGAAGCTTAAGGCGCACCTGGGCTTTCTGACAAACCGGAAAAAAACCAACAAAAAAACAGGCACGTTTATTGTACTACGAATGTATAAAAACATGTACAGGTACCCAAACCTTTTGACCAATTATTTTCTATTATCTTTTCATGATTAATGGATACATTGATTTTTTTGGAATCTTTGAAATTACTTAATTACAAATATCACCAATAAGACAAAATACATAGCCTCAGAGGCAGGGGTCTCCAACCTTATTTCATTCGGGAGCTACTTTTTAAAAATGAAAGTGGCTGAGAGCTACCAATGTTATACAGTACTTAAATCTCTTAAATATGTATCAATCCAAACTGTTATACACAGCGTTGTTAAAATGCGCTGGAAATATTAAAAAAAGTACTGATACATACACTGAAATAATTTTACCAAGTTTTATGACAAAAGACAACAAATAAAATTAGCAGCACTATGCACTTTTTGTTTGCATAAACAGTGAAATAAAACATTTAAAAATCATGGCCAGATTTTAAACTAACAAAAAATATTCATAACATGTTATCTACTGACATGTACTACATGTTCAAATAAAGTTTTGACCATTTTTTAAAATAAAATTATAACATATCAGCCTTTAAATCTTTTTTTTTTTAATAAAAGGATAAATTAAATTTTATCTGCTCCATAAACAGTTCTACATAAGCTAATGTGCATTCTAAAAATCTCAACACTTCTGATAACAAGGTAGGCTATTTTCCATCGACCGGTTAAGATTTATACAACAAAAATTTGGTCTGATTTTCGCATTGGTCTGAACAAAAATATGGCAGACAGACTGAATTAATTTGTGAATCCACAGTTTGACAGCAGGTGGTGCTTATGAACTGCAGAACAGAGCTGTTTCCACAGTAACCTCTGTAAACAAAGCTGTGCTGCGCTTCTAATCACTGCTTTATTACGCATTACACAGAGCGAAGATGGAAAGCAAATTCCATCGAAACTTTTCTGAAGACAGTCGGATTCCTATTATGCATTCACACAAATAATTAAATCATATATTCTTTCATATAATTTCCCTCAGCAGTCAGCCTTCAGTCATGTTTTCACACAAAACGAAACTACGTGTTGCGCCTGTGTGAGACTCTTAATAACTTTTATTAAAGCTGAACTGTATTTACTGTGAGTCTTTCAAATTGCGATAATCAAATACGGGTTTAATGATAATTAACCTCACGGCCAATATGTCAATATGTCTTCTCGAGCTACCTCCAATCAGCGACGTAAGGGAAATATGGGACATGAGTTGGGAGGAAAAAGTTAGTTCATTTGCTCACAAAAAGTTTTACATCGCCCCAAGAAACTTTGCGTTCACAAAAAAAGAAAAAGAAAAATCCTCACATCTCACGTTTATTTCATAACCATGTCTCCTTAGGGGCTTCATAACGAAAAGACTGATGTATCAGGTAGACGAGTTTTACTCTGAAGAACCACCCACAAAGTGAAAAATCTAGACATTCTAAAACTATTTTAACATTCCTTGATAATTTCAGGTGTGCTCAAAATGTTCTCTTTGATATGACTGCACATGATAATTGTACTGGAGTATGAGCAGGATGAAAGTGTACCTTCAGAGCCTGATCTGGTGTGTAAGCAGGGTTTGAGAGGAGCTCATGCTCCACACAGCGTCGCAGCTGAGAGTCTTCCTCGAACATTGTCTCCATGTTGAGGACCAACCAAGCAAACCACACCTTGAGACAAAATAAAAACACGGAGAGGGAAATTATGACTAAAAGTATTCAGATCTAGATGAGCTATTTAAGCAATAACTCGCACATACCTCCCCTGTGAGAGAACTGCCCTCAATGAAGGATGGAGTGATATTTCCTGCCACTATCCAGCCCATAAGAGATGACAGCAAACCTTTGTCTCCATGGAAACCTAAAGCACTCTAAAAGGCAAATCCAAAAACACATAAAAAAAAAAAGTAGTTTGCTTTAAAGGGGTCATATGATGCGATTTCAATTTTTTCCTTTCTCTTTGGAGTGTTACAAGCTCTTGGTGCATAAAGAAGATCTGTAAAGTTGCAAAGACTGAAGTCTCAAAATTTGTTAAAAGAAGTAACAAATCCAAGAGTAGAAAACCTTATGTTGTTGGTAGAGAAGTTTCTGGAGACATTCCTCTTGTTGGTGAAGAAATGCAGCACGGCACAGGTGGTCCAGAAGGCAGAGAACAGCTTTGTCTCGATGCCAGAGGTTCTGTTCTGTCAAAACCTGAAGCCAGAACTCAAGAACAGCTACTGCACCAACGCGCCCGGGCCTGGAGCTCTCCAGAATATGAGCCTGAAGGACAGGAAGATCTTTCCATGATCTTAAAAACCTTCAGGTTTTTCTTCAGTTCAGGTTTTAGTTGAATGGTTTTGTATTTAAATTTTAGTTTATTTTTATGTATACAAAAGTATGAAGTAAGATTTATTTTTGAAATAAAAAAAATTTTCAGCAAGGATACATTAAATTGATCAAAAGTGACAGTAGACATTTATGATGTTACAAAAATGATTTTTATTTCAAACAAATGCTGTTCTTTTAAACTTTCTGTTAAAAATTCTGAAAAGCATATTAGCATATTAGAATGATTTCTAAAGGAACATGTGAAATGGAAGACTGCTGGAATGGCTGCTGATAATTCAGCTTTACCACAACAGAAATGCATTTAATTTTAAAATATATTAAAATGGATAACAGTTTTTTTCTCAGTTATAATAATATTTCACAATATTACTGATTTCACAGTATTTTTGATCAAATAAATGCAGCCTTGGTGAGCATAGGAGACTCTCTAAAAATTCTCTAAAATAAACATTTAAATAGTAGTGTATATTTTTGAATGGATCGGATAATAAAGAAAAAGAGTAACAAATGCCCAGTATATATGTGACCCTGGACCACAAAACCAGTCATAAGTAGCACGGGTATGTTTCTAGCAATAGCCAACAATACATTGTTTGGGTCAAAATTATCGATTTTTTTTTTATGCCAAAAAATCATTAGGATATTAACTAAAGATCATGTTTCATGAAGATATTTTGTAATTTTCCTACCATAAATATATCAAAACTTAAATTTTTTATTAGTAATTTGCATGGCTAAGAACTTCATTTGGACAACTTTAAATGCGATTTTCTAAATACCCTCAAGATTCCAGATTTTCAAATAGTTGTATCTCGGCCAAATATTGGCCTATCCTAACAAACCATACATCAATGGAAAGCTTATTTATTCGTTATATTTTATCGATTATAAATATCAATTTAACACATTTAACACATTTCAAAATCCCACCTGGATCACACTGTTAAGGAGTTTGATGTTCTCACATGTAGAGGTGCCAATCAGATGTTGGGCCACCTTCTGTGTAACCTGCTGGGTCACACCCTGTGTCCCACTATCCAGCTGCAAGAAGAGCTGGATACAGCTCAGAAACCTGATTAACATTTAGAGAGAAGCATTAGTATTGCTTACATACCTACAACAACATATTAAATCATTATTTATGCTGTAAATAAAAAAAAAAACATTTCAAGGATGATGTAATGTCTAACAGAAAGTGATAAATATATGACAATATAAAAATAAATGTTCTTAACTGTTCATTTTTGAGCAGGTAGAACTGGCAGTGGTAGACCAGAGGAAGAATGTTTTCCAGTATGTGCACTACAGCTTTGAGATGACGGGACTGAACCATAGTCTTCAGAAGAGATATTCCGTCACTGCAGAACTTCTCCAAACTGTCAAATGCAAAACACTGAAAATGAATTCATGTCACTAGATTTGGATTTTCATCCAGCTTGGAACATTACTGTTGATGAATCAGTCAGTCTATGGTCAGTACACTTCATCTATTAGAATCAAAAGAGTATATTCCTTCCAAACCTGTGCCCGATGGTGGTCATGTCAATAGCCAGAAAACAGCCGATGGGGATGCCCGCTTTGACTGCTTTGAACACTGGGTGCATGGTGGGAGAGTCTGTGATCTCAGGCACACTGGGAGCGCTGGAGGAGGGAAGAGGGCACCAGGCATCCTGAGGACTTATTTTATTGATATGGAGCTTTAGCCTAAGAACCAGATCCCAGGCCCACTGGTTAAAGGAAGATTCTGGAGTCTGGCCGAGCAGTACCATGTTAGCCAGGTAAGACACCTGCAGAGAGTTATCATGCAGAAAATGTGAGCTGATAACAGTACAAATGGTACTAGGAAGAAAATGTTCATTATTTGAGGAAACTTGTTAAATATTAAGGGGCTAATCAAACTTTTGGCTATTATTTCTGCTGATGAATGGGGGTGAACCACTGCAAACTAGGCCTTTTACATAGATTAATACAGTCTGTATTAGCAGATACCCCCCATAGATAACATACATCTATGTTGATTAAGAGCCTTATTTCACTATGTGAAACATACCTGTTTGATGCCTTCTGAGAGGATTCCACTATATGGTTTGTCTGAGAGATATTTTTGATATGCCTCAATCACCAAAAGTGCGACTTCACTATGCAAAGATGCTGGTAAAATGAGGCAACCATTCTGTTGGTGAGGGAAAGTTATACTTCTTATATACAACACTTAAAAAAAGCTAATTTAATAGTCAGATTAACCACACAAGGAATTCGTTTTTATCAGGCCTATCAACGACTCGTCAGAGAATATCACGATTTAGCACAAAAGTACACTATCCATGGACACATCTGTTAGATAAGCGCTTATATTTCCATATTCATGACTGAGACTCACAGGCTGAAATCCCCAGTTGAGGCCCTCTAGTATGATGCAGGCTAATCTGTTCTCCACAGCAGTGAGACTGAAGTTTAACAGCCAATCTCGGATCAACCCCACCTCAGCTCGAGCTGGCGTCCACAAGTGCAGGGGCAACTCCTTGAAAAGGTACAGTGATACCTGGAGAGATAATTATAATTAGGGTAAATAACAGAATGTATCAGTATTTGCTGAGAAAACCCCCAGATCATTCAAAGACATTTTTGTGGCAGATGAGTTCAACAGACAATACAAAAAAGTGGCTTTAGAAGTCAATATATTGTTTGTTTTATTTCCCTATCATTGAAAATAAGCCTATCACCGGCTTATAGTTCATAGAAGTCTTACCTACAATTAAATTTCTGCATCTCGTGACATGACTGACACAATTTTAACAAGATTAAGCCGTTCAAATTGTATTCAGAGACCCTGCATTCTGTTTTGCTTCATCTACAACAGCTGTACTGAATGCATATTTAGTGTAGCTTGCTTAATTGTTGTTCTTCATCAATCTCTGCTCAGTTCTTATGTATTTGGTGGACTGATGGATGCTGTAGTTCACTCACCATGCCCACTTTCTCTATGGTCTTTCTCAGTCTCTCCAACAGCACAGAGATGATGTGAGGGTGGGCAGTCGCTATAGCAGCAAGCAACTCACGCCCAACTTTAGAAAAGATTTCACGGGTGGCGATACTAACATAGGACACCTTAATGGAAAGAGTAATCAAACATTTACTGCACTTAAAACGTCTGGATGATGTTATGATTAGATGATAGATTCATCATAAAGGTCTTCAGTAAAAGTTCAGAAAAAAAGTCGAGTCACCTCGTAAATCTCTAGCACTATGTTCCTGACAAATTCAGGGTCTATGTCGGTACGTCTGGGCTGGGCCATATGTGCAAATGTTGTCAACAGGCAGATTCCATCTGAGCTGTTTATTTCCGACAGCCAGCACTGAAACTTCTCCTGATGACTTGGTTCTGGACATACATAAAATCAGAAAGGTTGAGAACCAGCGCTGTAAACTATTCTTTTTGTGTTCACCAGCATCAGATGTGCTTGGTGTCTCACCTCTGAGCCCCTGGATACAGTCCTCAGCACTCAGGCTACAGCTTAGCTTCTCCAGACCGTCCATCTCTGCACATTGCATATTGTAGAAGATCTTCCACAGCATGGAGCTGGATAATGTGCCATAAGGCATCTCAGACATGAACAGCCATATGCCCAGTCTGTGAATCAGTAAGGGTTAATTAAATAGACACAGCTTCAGAAAGAGATGTGTATAGTAAAGTAAATCTTTTATTGACAGCAAACATAGGGAGGAGACAGAAAAAAATATGGCGAGAGATGGGGGAATGGGATCAGGGCACAATGTAGGCCAGATGTGAACCTACTTTCTCCCTTGTAGGCACCAAAGCTTAATGTCTGGAGCATGTTTACTAATGGCGCTTTTCCACTGCGTGGTACGACTCGGCACGGCTCGGTTTGCGTTTCCACTGAAGTTTAGTATCGCTTTAGAGTGGGCGGGATTATTGACATGTCGTTATAGTTGCGCCGCCTCTACTGCCGCGACTCCTAAATTCCAGAAGTACAAGGCGTCAGGTTCCCAGAGACTTAGGTTAAGTATAGAATCCTAAAAAATAACCCCTACTTAATAAGAATAACATACTGAAGTGTAGTAAAATGCTTGAAAAC
>NW_015635305.1:1552491-1572094 GCF_001515625.1 Sinocyclocheilus rhinocerous
TAGAGAGCACTGAGGGCGGGCATCAGGTGAGCAAGCTAGTGAAACGTTGCACGCGCAAAAGAGAAGGTCTGCACATATCCAAAAACTTATTTTAAATGCAAAATTGATTTTCGTGCGCTCGAAATACTTTTTTCTTTGCGTAACGAACGTTTTCTCCACAAAACTCAGATCATGCGCGTGCAAAATGCACTTTTGTGCGCTCAAAATATGATCAGAAATGTGGCAGAAATGTAATCCCATAAAAACCCCCCAAAAGTGAACCGTACCGTGCCGTACCATGCAGAGGAAAAGCGCCATAATAGGCCCCAGCTTTGGAATTACTCTATACCTCTTGGCCTTGAGCACATGAAGCACTGCTCTCAGGAAGAGATGGTCAAACTCCACCTGCAGCTTCTCCATTGAAAATGACTGCTCCTGCATTGTGGTTCTGCTCACACCTGTCAGGCTGATGTACTGCGCCCAGTGGTCACTAACATAAGAGAGCGTCATCCTAGAATAAGGAGAGAAAAAACACTCAAAGGTCTAAATTATTGGTCAGTTAAATATGGCTGAAAACCTACCGCAAATGCTTCTAGTAATGTAAAAAAAAAAAATACATTCATAACATCTGTAGTTTGTCAGGATGACTTAAGATGGATATTTTAATTGTATGAAAAAGATTTAAATTAATAAGCTTAATAAGCTTACAAACCTGATCATGTAACCAATTCTCTTCACAAATTGGCGATAACGTGCTCTGTTGTAAGTCTGCAAACCGACAGCAAGCAGTTCGACCAGTGAAGAAGCAAATGCAAATATCTTCATCATCTTTTGACTGGTGGTGGCTTGAGGCTGATAGTCGCCTATTGGTAAGAGTGACATTTATCAAGTCAGCTAAATAGAAACTGTATAAAATGTCAACTTTAATATACAAATAACTGTTCTAAGGATTTCTAAGTCTTAGGGGAAATGGCTTTTTAAGCTTTTTTCCATTTAGGATGCCCATTCACTTTCTTATATAGACAAAAATGGCCAGTACATTTTTCAGTATTTCATCATTTGCGTTCTACTGAAAATGTCACACAAAGGTGAGTAAATGATGACAGAACTTGCCTTTCTGGGTGAACTATCCCTTTAATAACAGGTGAATACTATACAATCTACTGTACTGACCAGTAAATAAAGAGAACCAGATGTACACTGAACATTGCATGGCTGTCTCAGCTCATTTATGGATCATAATGACAGTCTCACCTTTAGAGCAGATACCCAGTAAGTGTTTGAAGAGCTCATCAAAGGGAAACTGAGAGAACAGAGAAACCAGATCATCTTCAGACAGCAGCATCCAGCTTGTTTCTGGGTCTTCATCCTGAGAAAGTTCACATATTGTTACAGTAGGCATTCACATGGGAGTATGGTGTACAGTCATAACAACCACAACAAAGGTTTTGTTGGTGGTTACATAAGACACAAAATATTGACACTTTCGGTTTGACAGAAGTCACAAGTCAAACCTAAAAGATAACAATGCTTCAAAAAAGCAGGCTGTGAAGTCTAAATAGAAGTTAATGCAATAATATAACTGATTCTTGCATTGAGGTCTGAGGCCATTAGAAAAATTTTTAAAATGCTTCTGTTTTTCATTTTCATGATTTAATCTGAATAACCCTCACCTCCTCTCCCCCCTCATCCACTAGAGTCCAGTTACCAGATGCAGGCCCTGTAAGACTGTTGTTGCCCTTCGCATCACTGGGCTTCATGTGTCCCAGGAAGTCTGCACGATGCCTGCATGTCACACACATAACTCCATATTGAATGAAAGCCAAAATGTCATTGTCTCCAGTTCGTGCTTTTAGTTATAACCGGTTTATACTCAAGCAATAGCTTTTCAAGTTAGATTCAATTGTGATAATATAAACAATTATACAGATAATAATAAAGGACACAATTCAATGAATCATGAGCTCAGTTTCCAGTAAAGCTAATCTTTACCTTGCTGGAGACATGAGGATAGCCAGGGCCTGCATGAAATGATACACTCCAGATGGGTTATCCAATACTTTGATCTATGGAAGGAAAGCAGAGTCAATGACTATTATAAGACAAGCAGATATCTGAGATTTTTTTAAACATATATTTTTACATTTCCCTGTTAAGATTTACTATTGTTTCAGCTCATGTGAGTCACATATCAAGGCACTGCTTCAGTACCTGTAGGAATGGCACAGCCCATTTCCCAACACCTGCCGGGCAGCAGAGCAGGTGATTTAGGATGAACAGATGATCTCCTGTAGAACCGACCTGATGCAGCACAGACACCTGGATGGAGAAAAGCAGATCTTTTAAACTAGCTCCTTTTATCTCTATAGTAATGTATTAATATTGTAAACTTAGCTTGCATTAAATAAATTAAAGAACATCAGAACAGAATATTTACAATATTTCCAAGCTATTTACAGCTACTAATATTTAATATAAATGAAATCTTACAAATGCACTGTTGTTCAAAAGTACGATTTTTTAATGTTTTTGAAAGTCTCTTATGCTTAACTAAGGCCATGTTTATTCATTTGATCGAAAATACAGTAAAAACACTACTATTGTGAAATATTAATACATTTTAAAATAGCGGTTTTCTATTTTTATATATTAAAAATAGAAAAAAATAATTAATTAATATTTTCTTATATCTTGATCTCATGTTATCTTTAAAATTGCAATTTCTCCATTCATTAGCTGGTTATTGGGGGTCTTTACCAGCCTCTGAAGCCACAGATGTATGTCAGCCTGAAACTGAGAATCATCAAGGACCCGTCGGGTGAAGATGAACAGCACACTGATGCTCTCCTTTAGCGGTTGCAAAGAAGAGGGCTGAGACTTTGGACTCACTGAGAAATTCAATACAAAACAAAACACACAAAAATCAATAGACAGCATGACATTCAAAATTACACAACAGAATTACTTTTAGCAGTAATCCTATCCGTTTTCAATGATCAGTATGACCAGACAAAATAACACAAAAGTAATACAGTTATCCGTTTTGGTCCAGTCTTACTGGACCATACACAAACACAGAACAAGCAAAATCCAATGAGTATTGAATTTTATATGCTTCATTATTTATTCATTTAATTTGCCTCCAAATTTTTTTTTTTTTTACATTTGCCAGAGTTTGGTGTTTTGTCAGACCAAACAACCAGTGTAATATATGAAAGTATTTCTGACAGTCATTGTACTCATTAGCAACAGTGTAAACTAACCAATTATTTATGTTTTACATACAGTCTAGACCAGGGGTGGGCAAACTTGGCCCTTCCAGGCCACTTTCCTTCAGAGTTTAGCTCCAACTCTAATCAAACACACCTAAACCAGAAAATCATTGTCTTCAAGACTACTAGAAGGCTACAGGCAGGTGAGTCATATCAGGGTTGGATCAAATCTCTGCAGGAAAGTGGCCTGGAAGGGCCAAGTTTGCCCATCACTGGTCTAGACTCATCAGTTTGAACTTGCCTGTGCTTGTATCTTGCACAGCCACACTCTTGGTGGTGGGGTTACTGCTGAGCAAGCGGTAGAAATAAGACTCCACTTGTAGACGGGACAAGATGAAGGTGTATGAGTGCAGGGCCACTGTCTGATGGAGAATTTCTGCTTTCGCAGAAAACAGATGCTTCAGCTCAGTTAATGCAGCCTCGTTCATTGTCACCTGCTGGTAGCAGTGGTAGCCAAACACTTTGGTCTGGTCCGCACATACACCCTGTAAAGCAAACAGGTGTGTTTGTGATGAATAAAATAGACCAATGCAATGCATTTTTATGGTAAAGGCATGGTGTGACAGCTGGGTATACAGTACTATAAAACTTTATTAGACTAGAGATCACGCTACTAAAAGTCAGCAAAAACAAATAAACCAAAATAAGAGGGATCATACAAAATGCATCTTATTGTATTGTTTATTTAATACTGACCTGAATAAGATATTTAACATAAAAGATGTTTACATATAGTCCACAAGAGAAAATAATAGTTGAATTTATAAAAATGACACCGTTCCTCAGTGTGAATAGATGGATCTCAAAATCATAGTCATTGTTGGAAAGGGTTCAAATACACAAATACACTGGAAAACCAAAGAATTTGTGGGACCTGAAGGATTTTTCTGAAGAACAGCAGGCAGTTTAACTGTTCAGGACAAACAAGGGACTCATGAACAACTATCACTAAACAACAAAACCCCGCTGTGGATCATTCAGGTAACAACACAGTATTAAGAATAAAGGGGATGTAACCTTTTGAACAGGGTCATTTTTATAAATTCAACTATTATTTTCTCTTGTGAACTATATGTAAAAATCTTTTATGTGAAATATCTTATTCAGGTCAGTACTAAATAAACAATAACATGCATTTTGTATGATCCCTCTTATTTTGGTAAAATATTTAACATCTAGTAGATTCTGAAAGGGGGGTGTAAACTTTTGACCTCAACTGTATATTTAGAATGATAGACAGACAGACACAGTCACAGACAGTTACACAGACAGAACTATAGACTGAATGACAAACAGACGGGGATGTCTTGACATCTGAAAGTTTATAGATAGATAGGTAGGTAGGTAGATATAGATAAATAGATAGATAGATAGATAATTTTAATAGAAAAATAGATAGAAGAATAGAAATCAAACAATAGATAGAATGATACGAAGACAGACAGACAGATTGAAAGCAAGGGCAACAGATAAAACACAGATAAAAGCACAGATAAAAAAGCATAACTGACAAAGCCAAAAAAGAACAGAAAGACAGATAGACAGATACACAGGTATGACAAACCTGCAATGAAAGCCTTTCATCCTTGAAGCTCCACAGGCGATTCTGCACATTTTTGCAGTCTGAATTAGCAGCCTGCAGTTCGGTCTGGGCCTGTGCCAGCTGCTTACGGCACCTCCAGTAGCTCAGCAGCAGCTCATACAGCTCATGTCCTTCTTGGTGGGCCAGACTCTGGAACTCCGCTTCATGAATCTCCACATTTTCCAACCAGGAACCGGGCTCCCATGTACGTAGCTGCTCGCTAGTGAAGGGCTTCACAGACTGGCAGGTCCTGGGCAGCTCTGGGTAAAGCCTCTCCCTGGGTCTCTCCACGTCAGCGACCTCCACAGGGACCAAGCTGGGCGGGGAGGACTCCTGGTTAGCCAGAGCAAGAACAGCTGGAGCTACTTGTCCCTCAGAAGCCACTGTCATACAAGAAGCATCTAACAGTCCACAGGTGATAGAGTACGAGTCCTCTGAAAGCTGAGGCTCAGAGCAGGAAGCTGGGATAGATGGATATATAGAAGGGACACAAAATGGCTCAAGTTTAGCACTAAGAGGTTTGGGATCACTTTGACAGGACTGAACGGGTGCCAAAGCTTGGTCCACCCGAGGTGCAGTGTCTTGTGATGGCATTTTATGCTCTTCATTGCAAGATGGTTTCTTCACTATTTCAGTCGTATCTGACAAGAGAACTTGGTCTTGATCCTTTTCAGCCTTGTCATTATGGTCTAGTGAGGTCTGAGTGGCAGGTGGTTTCAGATCAGGAGCTGGAGGCACATGAGAAAGGCTAAGGGGAACATCAGTGAACTCAGAAGCTGGCGCTGGCTCATTAACTGCTGTTGAAGGTCCTGAAGGCTGTCTAACACTTTGTGCCTGTCTCTCCTTTTTGACCTGTTAATGAAGCACAACTTTATTCAGGATTATGAGAAATTTGCATCTTTGATGAAAACAAGATCTAAACTCTCAAATTTAAACTGTTGTAAAAGAAGTATATGGGTGCGTTTTACCTGTGGCTTCCCACTGGATTTGGACTTTGACTTTTTGGGTCTCACAGCCTCCATCTCCAAATAAGTATCCACATTATTGTTATAAAATTACTCCATTTCTCTAGATCCACACAGAACCCTGGAACACACACGTCTTGAAGCTTTAAAGGATAGATGCCATTAATGGGACAGTTTCTGCTGTGAAACACAAAATTAGATGCTTTGCAGAATAACAGTCTCAGTTACTTTTCACGTTCATATGGAAAGAAGTTGCAATGAAATTGAAAGGTAACTAAGACTTTCATTGCTCAACATTCAGCAACATCCCTTTTTGTGTTTAGCTTAATAATGTCATATGGGTTTGTAACAACTTTCTATGGCACTACAATCACCTAAGATAGACAGACAGACAGACAGACAGATAGATAGATAGACAGGTAGATAGACAGATAGATAGATAGGTGTCTTTGGTGTTACACTCGAGAAAGTCACATGGGTTTGTAACAACATGGGGATGAGTAAATTATCACATAAAACATAAACATTCATATGGCAATAGAAAACAAAACCAAAAAGGTACAACACACAGCGGAAATTCTTGAGGTAAGCATAGATATGTATACATATACATATCTATGGAGGTAAGTATATAGACAGATAGATAGATAGGTGTCTTTGGTGTTACACTCGAGAAAGTCACATGGGTTTGTAACAACATGGGGATGAGTAAATTATCACATAAAACATAAACATTCATATGGCAATAGAAAACAAAACCAAAAAGGTACAACACACAGCGGAAATTCTTGAGGTAAGCATAGATATGTATACATATACATATCTATGGAGGTAAGAGCTTCCACCATCCATATCAGCAGGTAAACAAATGAAGTCTACTGACAACCCCCTGCTAACATTGGTGATTCGCTCTCCAAAACACAACAAAATCATCCCGTGTGAAAGGAAGATTAGTATAACTCACCTAAATGATATTACGTGATATTAGTCTTTTAAACAGCAGCTGTCAGTCAGTCATAAAGCTTTAGCGGAGCTGTCATTTCTTGAGGGTTTGTTTTGTTCCTGGACGCTATCGCAATATAAGTCACGTGTCCCTCCACCCTTCAATGGCGTGCAGGAAGAGACAAAACGCGAAGACATATTGTGGCACTGTGCAAAACTACATACATTTTACAGTGCTACTCGTAGATTTGTGATTTTAACTAGTTTCATTAAGAAACGGCAGATTCTGAAAACTTCTTCAACATTTGAGGAAATATTTTTTGTGATTTAATAATAACATTTAATACAATGTTACATTAATAACAATACCATGCTAGCTTGCAAGGGTCAAATAAATTGTATATATTTGATTTAATTTATTCTTCTGGACTAAGCAAATATAACACCAAAAGTTGATATGATTTAGTTAATAGAAGTTATTGATAAATAAAACCTATTACATTATTTTTGACAGCATTCTCATTTTACAGCGTTTTTACACAAGTGCCTAAAACTTTTAACAGTACTGTAGCTTTACAGGTAGGTTTCTTGAAGCATCTTGGAGACGTTGCCACAGTTCTTCTGAATTTAGTCTGTCTCAGTTTGTTCTCTTTTCTTCATGTCATTCCAGACAGACTGGATGATGAAGAGATCAGATCTCTGTGAGGAGCACTGGCTGCTGTCAGACAAAAATCTCACTGGATTATTACAATTAATGGCAAAATGAACGTTTTGAAATGTAAACTGATATTTCCTACTGACACACTACAGTGCGCTCACTGTTGTACACGGAAGCAGTTCTGGGCGGATGACATATGAGGTCGACGTTGCGCATGCGCCGCTCAGAAGTGACAAACGCTGAAATGCAGCAGAGAGATCAAAACAAAACAACGGTCACTTATTAGAAGTACAAAACGAGGATTTGTAAAGAAGAATGTCTGAAGATTTTCGCCTTTGTTAACCCCCCGGAGCCGTGTGAGACTTTTTTTTTTTATGGATGGGTGCTTTTTATTTAACTTCTTTTGGACTGAAGCACTGCAACACCTGCTGACTGCAATGATAGAGCTTGGAATAGTCAGGACAATTTTTAATATAACTCCGACTGGATTCGTCTGAAAGAAGAAAGTCATATACACCTAGGATGCCTCGGTGGTGAGTAAAATACAGCCTAATTTTCATTTTTGGGTGAACTAACCCTTTAAAAACATTTTTAAGCTGGTGAAAATACTGTCTAATACTAATATGTTCTAATAATTTTGGCCACCACTGTATATTTGCATATATTCACACATATATGCATCTTATCTTTATGATGTCTAAAGATAAGATAAAACTATACTGGCTTAAAGCCATTTTGTTTTTGGTGAAAATACTAATGGCTTAAGACTTTTTGCACGGTAGTGTACATGCAATGCATAATTGACTACAATTCTCTATTATTTGAAATAAACCAGGTCAAACCATAAATGAAGCTAAAGACAAGGATTCTCGCAGGGATTAAGGATTTTTTATTATTAATTCCATAGATACAGAACTCTGAAAAATGTTAGAAGTCCTAAAGTCACATCATCAAAAGATTTCAGGGCCATCCTCAGCCCCAGAAGTAAGCGGTCTCCAAACTGCTCTTGATGTTGTTCTGATTTTCTCTCCTCTCCTTGGTCACCAGGTTGGCTTCACCTTTCTGTAGACGTCTTCTCTGAGCAGCCTTCTGCTGTTTTGTGAGCTGTCTCTTCACTTTCTGCCTGATGACCTCCTGCATTGGGGGACATCCAACACTTTATTTTAATGCAACAACATAAATCTCAAAACTTGCATCAGGAAAGCAAAATTACGTTTATTTTTTCCTATTTATATATGCGAACCAAAAGGATTAGTTTCATTATGCTTTTGTGACAGCAGGGTTAATTTTTTATTTTTTTTTTAGTTTTGCCATTTTAAAGGAGTCCTATTATGCTCTTTTACAATGTCTTGAATTTGTTTTGGGGGTGTACTAGAACATGCTCTCATGCTTGGTGGTTCGAAAAACGCATTCTTTTTCACATAATTTACATTATTACAATACCTTTTTCACCCAGCCTGGCACAAACGGCTCGATTAGTTACAGTATTTTAATGATATTCTAATGGGCTGCTTTGTGACATCACAAAACCCGGAACAGGACCCCTTTAATTTTGATAGGACAGTGTAGAGAGGACAGGAAACAAAGTGGGAGAGAGAGAGGGGGACGGGATCACTGCCCATGAGGTTATCGGCCCCCGACAGCAGAGGTAAACTTTTAAACCTATAATTAATATATTGAAGGGTTGTACTCACTGGTGGTATAGTAGAACAACTGCCAACACTTCCAATGCTCATCTCACTGGTTGTTCTCCTCCTGTGCTCATTCTCAAGACTCACTTGGTCTCTGTGGGATCACATGCATCACATCATTAAATGTAAGAAAAGGGTTTTTTTATATGACAATTAACATTCATCAAGATCACAGCAAACACAGGCTGTCATGCATCAAAAAGGACAAAATAATAATTTCAGTTCATAAATCCTGGACAATCTTTGTTTCCAGTGCAGCTCTCAAACCAAATATGCCAAAATATAACTGGTTGTGTCAGCATGAAGAATACTTAAATTAGGCTTTTCTGTTTATTCTGTCATCATTTACGCACCATCATATCATTACAAACACTTAACAAATTTTGTTCATCATCAGAACATAATATTAAAACATTTTTACACTAATTTTTTTTTAATATTCTCTCATGCTTTTTGCCCATCCACTAAGTCCACCCAACTTAAATTTTCAAGCTTCAAAAAGTGCATAAAGACAGTGGAAATGTAATACATATGAATCAAGCAGTTTAATCTTTTGAAGAATACGCAGTCATGTTTAAATGATGAACAGCTTTACTTTAGCCATTTATTCACATTTTAAACATTGATAAACACACAATGATCATAGCAAATCAAATATGGCAAACAGAAGCTCAACTGTACTTGCTTGACGTGCAAGAACAAATAGGCCTGCCGCAATAATCAATATATCGACTTATCACACAATACATGTACATGACTTCAATCATTTTTTGTGACGCAATATATTGCCCATTATATTTACATAAAACTTAATGTCACCATGTTTTTTGCGCCTGTGTCTTTTGCAGCTTCTCGTACTTAACGTGGTGTAGTCATGAGGTGTGCACCCTTAATTTATAGAGAAAAGAAGGTCAGGGAAAAATGTGTAGATGGAAAAATCTCCATACAAGTTCTTTGTGCATTTTTCTTTTGTCTACTTGTTACTTTGCACTTTGTTAGAAAATGTTTATTTACTAATTATAGTTTTTTTAAGGTATCTAATATTTTGATACTTAATTTCCATTATCTAAATATTCTTAAGAATTAAAAGTTTATCATCATTTGAAAGTGTGTAAGCCTTCTTGCATTATTATGCTGTTACATTATGATTATATATTAAGTGGCATAAAATAGTCTTAAAATGACAATAAAATTGCCTATTGCAACTATTTCTGGGGCAATATATCGCACAACAAAAAGTTATCGTGACAGGCCTAAGAACAAACCTCATTGGATTGAGTGAATGAGAACAATTTTCATTTTTGGGTGGACTATTCCTCATAGGATTTATGAACCGTAGCTTTATAGCATTATGAAAAGGTTGGGTACATGCAAGCAAGTTACGATATTAGACATGAGTCACATCATACCAAATGACATACAAAGGATTCCTTACCTGAAAGGCCTAAAGTCTTTGTTGGATGCAGACAGGTCAACCAAATCAGGACACTCATCCTCTACCTCATTCTCCTCTTCCCCCTCCAAGTCTTTGGAAATGTCAGAAACCGTTTCTTTCTGAACGTCCTCTGAGGGGATCTCCTCTTCACATTGAGCTCCCTCAAGTTCCTCTGTGGCGTTCTCTTCTGTTGGAGTATCCTTACTAATATTTAGCCCTTCGAGCTCAAGCATGGCTTGTTTATACTCCTCTACGCTGATAACGTCCTCTAAGGCGGCCTGATGTGTATCGTCAGCAGACTCTGAGATGTCATCATCTTCGTCTCCACTGAGTTCTTCACCCTCTGGACCTTCAGGGTGGAGCAAACGGTCATCCTGCTGCAGCTCCTTGGTGTAGCCACTAGCTGAGCTCTCCACATCAAGCGAGCAGGTTCTTCTGTATAGAGGAATATGTCACTTAGTTAAGTCTCTAAAGTCTAGACTATCTGAAGTCTGACTATAACAAAGCAAGCTATTAGAAAAATTACCTGATGTCTTTGAATGTTGGATAGAGTTCGCTTTCATAGTTGAATCTTTTTACGAAAAAATCTCGAACACACTTGACATCTCGATCAAAGTACCTTTTGCGGAACAATTAAAAACTTAATTTTAGTGCCAAGGCTTATTACTGAATAATTATCATTATCAGTTTGACATGAGGTTGGATAGTCACCATTCTGCATTTGTATGTGAAGTGGAGACCATCTGAGGGAAGTCAATCATTGTGACGTGGTCGTTGTCATCAAGCATGAGGTTAAATTCATTGAAGTCACCATGGATCAGCCCATGACTGGCAAGTTTGACTATTAGCTCCATGATTTCACTGTACAATCCAGCAGGGTCTTGAATTTCTCGAACCTGACACCTACATGAAAAATACAGCAATGTAACTACTCACCATGTTTAAAAAAAATTAACTAAACTTAAGTGGTATTTCTATGTCCTTTCTGTTAAAGAGTTGTACAAGAAGACAGATTAATACAGCACACCACTGCACAGTTTGGCAGCTGTCAATTACCTTTCTATACAAGTAAATATTTAATGCAAGAAAATAAAGCAGTGTGTGAAAGTCTGTTCATCTTAAGCAAAGTGCAGGTAAACTCACAGTGGGTAACCATTAATGAGCTCCATAACCACTGCATGTCTGTTGTAGTCTACTGGCTTTGGAACAGGAAACCCTCCATCATATAATGCCTGTAGAAAAACAAGCACTCTTACAATAAATCCATATAAACATTAACCTGTGCAAGAACTAGCTGTTTCTCTGATTAAATTTTACTTTATAATATATCATCAATATACAATCATTTGTTCAAAATGTTTTCAGAGAAGTTATGTATCTAGCACAATGTAGTAGATCTGTTGCAAGGGTCAACAGGGAATTATATAGTTGTTGGGCATGGCATACAAATAGACTCCAGTCAGAATGCTTAGAATCAAGATTTTGTGGTTATTAGTTATGGGGCAATTATACAATAGGGGACTTTAAATAGCAGTAGTTATTCATTTTTATTGCCATGTCAGCATCTAAGGCTATCTTCACAGAAAAAAACGAGTTATGGAACTTTAAATAAAAGCATCTGCTATAATCAGTGATTTTTAAACATGGGCCAGGGCCCACTAGGGCAGCCGTCAAACAATTAATAGTGATTAATAGCATCCAAAATAAAAGTTTTTGTTTACATAATATATGTATGTGTGTTGTGTATATTTATTATGTATATATAAATACACACACATGTATATATTTCAGAAAAAATTATGTTATGTTATGTTTACATATTAAATATATTTATTTATAATATAAACTACATGAATATAAATACAGACATGTAAATATTTTCAAAATATATACTGTATGTGTGTATTTATATATACATAAATATACACAGAACACACACATATATTATGCAAACAAAAACTTTTATTTTGTATGCGATTCATCATTTGACAGCACTACTATATATATGTCTATTAAAAATAAAGATTTACCACATCAAACTGACATTATATTTATGAGTTTATCTATTTGTATTACAGCAGACATACCAGATGTACATATAAGCTTAGATAAAAAGGGGGCAAAGGGAGGCCTCAGAGTCCAAAAGATTAATACCCAAGTGCTATATGAATAAATGTAATGGATTGTAACAAAAATGTATTTTTACATACATTTTTAGAAGCATGGATTCAACAATAAATTTAATTATCACACATGCATGTATATATTTCAGAAAAAATTATGTTGTTATGTTTACATATTAAATATATTTATTTATAATATAAACTACATGAATATAAATAGACATGTAAATATTTTCAAAATATATACTGTATGTGTGTATTTATATATACATAAATATACACAGAACACACACATATATTATGCAAACAAAAACTTTTATTTTGTATGCGATTCATCATTTGACAGCACTACTATATATATGTCTATTAAAAATAAAGATTTACCACATCAAACTGACATTATATTTATGAGTTTATCTATTTGTATTACAGCAGACATACCAGATGTACATATAAGCTTAGATAAAAAGGGGGCAAAGGGAGGCCTCAGAGTCCAAAAGATTAATACCCAAGTGCTATATGAATAAATGTAATGGATTGTAACAAAAATGTATTTTTACATACATTTTTAGAAGCATGGATTCAACAATAAATGTAATTATTTTAATACTTGAAAATCCGCACTTTGACACTGGCTTGTCCCAAAAACAACATAAATGTGTCTCTGTTCACAGAGTCCAGAAAATATCCTCTTGGAATATTTGGATATTACCTTCATGTATGCAAACTCTTTCATGGCAGAGAGCCTGGACAGGTAGAGCCATGACATCTTTTGTCTGTGCTTGTGGTAATCTCTCTTGTTCTTCAAGTTCCTGAAGGACGTCCGACCCAGTCTGTGAAGTTTCAGAGCAAACTGCTCCCCCTCAGCATTTGCAACAATGTAAATATCTGAAATATGAAAAAGGGTTTATAGTTCTTGAAACTTTTCCCTTATGATAAGTGAAAATATTTCAGAGGTCGAGGGGGAAAAGATTCATTAAAAATGTGTCAGACTTCTTAATGAGAACACATCAATTCTAATCAAAAATGACCCAGACCGGACTCTTTGCCGACTCCCATCTGGTTTCCAACTGACAAAACAACATCCCTGGAAGAAAATGTCTTCAGTGCCAGGTAATCATAGCCACCGTAATTCAGCCGATACCCCTGCACAGCTATAGAAAGAAAACGCGGTCAAAAGCTGCACTCATTCACAAAAACATTACAGAGTGAAAATGAAGACATTTTCAAAAAGCATTTACTTTTGTTGCGTTCATAGGCCAGTAACTTGTGTTTGACCAGCTCCCGCAAAACCTTGTTGCATCCTCCATGTTTGAGACTGGCAATAGACGCAATCAGACTTACTGGGACGATCTCGTGGTTCTTCATGCCCATTTCCACCTGTGTATCCCGGAGAGACGATTATAAAAACAAAACACGACTACTGACTCATAACTGGAACTTTTAAATTGGACTGATATCTAACGGATCAAGTTTCACAAACGGAACGTGAACTACATTATGCCATGATACGATGATACACACTCAACAGACAGTTTAATATGCATTCAGCTAAAGGTTGAATCTTTATTTTGATTCAGACACATAACGTTACGCCTGTAGCTCGCCATATAACTTTAGTTGTTAAAAATAAAGCTGGAAGAAGTTGATGTAAACAGATATGACCTCTTTAAAATGATACATACCGCTGTGAGGACTCTAAAATCTTCCCTGGACAGATACCTCAAGATAACGACGTTTAATTTGCCCATGGTGGCAAACCCGTTGCTTCCTAATTTTCAAAAGATTTCTAAATAGTTTTTGTAATGCGGGATTTGTTCAACCAACCATTCCACATGTTCAAACCGGAAGAGCGCAGTATTCTGACGTTACATCCCGGAAGTTGACGGTCAGTGCTTCTCCTGGCGGCCTGGAGTGGAAGTGTCTTCTGATGTTCTTACATCATAACCACAAAAATGAGCAAATCAACATTTAAAACTGAAGTAGTGTCTTCATTGTTGTCAAGTGAAGTAACAAAATGACAGTAAAAAAAAAAGTCAAGACGTGTAAAGTTTTAAAAACTTTTTTTAATGTTTTTCTTTTTTTTTTTTAATTCATTTATATTATCTACAAAGTAAAAGTTATTTTAACTTAACAGTTTTATAACGGTCAAGTCTAATGGGGTTTTGACATCAGATTACATTAATAAATAATTGATCTGCTTTTTTTTGCCGAACATCTTCAATAATGGAAGTTTCTTGTGTTTAGTTTGGTTAGAACCATTTCACTTTGTTGGTGTTGATTTACCCCAAGGTCTTGAGCACAGCTATAGCAGCAGCATTTAACAGTAATGTTAATACTGTCAATATACGGAAGAATTATCTTTAACTTAGGTGCAGACGAAATGTTCCAGTTACTTATGCACAGTTTTCTCACTCATCTGGGCCGTTTTGTTATTGTTAGGACCCACTGCAAGAGTTCTAGTGTCACTGAAACGTAAAAAATGATTCCTCGTTAAAACTCTCGTCTTTTCTTTTCTTTTTAAAAAGCCAGAGTTCACAACATCTTTGCCTGCACGTGTTTCTTAATCACTGGTGGTGGGTAGCAGTAGAGCAGCATGATTGAGGTTCTCGTGGCCATTAAGAGGAGTTTAGAGACGGGTAAAGTTTTGTTGGCCAGTAAGTGGTAGGTGGGGCCAGATGGCTCTGCGAAGATCAGGAGCCCCTCAAATCGACTGCTGTTCTCTGATCTTCATCCTCTACAGCTGCTGCTGATGGTGACCTTGTACTGAACAAAAACACAAAGATTTATATTATAACCTCCATAGCAAAATGAAGAGAGAAACTTGGTGGGAAAAAAACAAACATTTACAATTAACAACCCTAACCAGTATGGAACAAACATTACAGGCAAAACAGAACTGGCCAATCACTATATTTTCATACAAAAGAAGACAATAAAAAGTTGGTTTTGAGATTACATGGAAGTACACAAGTCTCTAAGAATCACTTGTTAAAACACATTAAACTCAAGTGGGAGTCGCCTTATTCCCAAACAGAGGAATATGTGAGATGCAGGCAACTACTACAAACTCAAACCCAGAAGAACTGTGGCAACGTCTCCAAGATGCTTTAAGAAACCTACCTGAAAAGCTATGCACAAGTGCACCTAGGGCAAAAGCTACTTTAAAAGCAAAGGATGGTCACACCAAATGCTGATTTAATGTAGTTAATAGAAGATAACTGAAAAAGAAAATCTATTTATGACATTATTTTTGATAGCATCCTCATTTTACAGCATTTTTACACAAGTGCCTAAAACTTTTAACAGTACTGTAGCTTTGCAGGTAGGTTTCTTGAAGCATTTTGGAGACGTTGCCACAGTTCTTCTGGATTTAGTCTGTCTCAGTTTGTTCTGTTTCTTCATGTCATTCCAGACAGACTGGATGATGAAGAGATCAGATCTCTGTGTGGAGCACTGGCTGCTGTCAGACAAAAATCTCATTGGATTATTACAATTAATGGCAAAATGAATGTTTGGAAATGTATAGATAGAAATAACTGACTTAAAGCCATTTTTAGCTGGTGAAAATACTAGTGTTCTAATAATTTTGGCCACTCTGTATATTTGCATACTATATTCACACATATATGTATCGTATCTTTATTTTTGTATTTTACTATCTGTGTGTTGCTGTTGTTCCCGTTCATCGGAAGCTCTTATGTCACAGAAATTCACACATATTCCTTGTGTGTGTAAGCATACTTGGTAATAAATCTCTTTCCGATTCTGATATGTGTTGAGTTGATCTGAGACAGGCCCTTACCAGGGGTGAGAGTGTAGGAGTAGTGTGTGGCTGAGGACACAGGGATGGGGTTGAGAGTACCCTGGGGCAGCGCAGGCTGGGGGCCAGCAGGAGCCTGTGTGGCCATCAACATCATAGTGGGGGGGTGGGAAGGAGTGCCATGATGTGGAGGCACCATCCCTGACTGCATGTGGGCCTTTAGAGACAAAGTGAATGAATATTTTTAAGTATTTCTTAGCATTTCTATAATCCTGGTGTCTAACTCGTTAACACTAACCTGCTGCACATGAGCCATATGGTTAGGGTTATACCCATGCTGCACCTGCTGGGGGTGGATGTAGACAGCCTGCTGAGCAGAGGGGAAACTGGCTTGAGGAGACTGAGGGTTGGGGCCGGGGGTCATGGAAGGCGGGGTGGGTGCCAGGGCTGAGTACATCTGCTGCTGTGGTGGGTTTCCCAGATGGATGGCCTGGGCTGCAGCGGCCGCCGCTTGGTGCTGAGGATGCTGAACAGGGCTGGGGGCCGGGTGGCTGCCTCCATGCTGAGTACCCTGCTGCGGCTGTCCTGTCGGGGTGGCAGAGGGCTGAGGGTGCTGCGGATGATGGTGAAGGGTAGAGCTTGGGTGGGGAAACTGCTGAGGAATGGGGGTAGGTGACACTGAAACACAGAAATAGACAAACACAAGCAATTATAATATATGGTATCACTGCATTTACTCAAAATAAATCCAATGAATATGAGTGTTACCAAATACAAATAAATACAAACTACATACTCCGGTCTATTTTTTAGAATGAGTTTTGTAACTGACATTTAAACTTTTAGATATTAAATCATAAAAAGAATATAAATATTATAACTATAATTAAAAATGTAATAAAAAGAAAACACAACAGAAACATCAACTGAAAATTAGGTGCTATTTTTGTTGAGTCATTAATGTGTGACTCATTACAAAGACCATCATTACTTGCTGTAGCATTGAGCTACTCAGAAGCTATAAAAAGTAATTGTAAAATTAGAACAGATGCGCTGTATGATAGTAAAGAGGTTAAATGGGCTGGCAAGGTTTAGGCTTTGTGCTGGCGGGAGTTCTTACCATACATAGTATGCGTCTGCTCACCATACTGAGTGGAGGAAGAAACCAGGCTGGGCTGAGCATGGCCAGGAGGGGTGATCATCCTCGCACTGCCCTGAATCACTGGACTGAACAAATGCTGGGCCTGAAACACAGGAACCCAAGATTATATTAATGACTTAAACAAGAGGAGTGAAAGACTTCATTTATAAATATTATCTGTCCAAAACACTTTTTCCTTATTTGCAGAAAATGGACTAAATACATTATATCCACATTATCATATTTTTAATGAATGGTATATGGTGAATGGCAGTTCCTTTAAAAGTTAAAAGGAATTGTTAATGTTATATGTTAAATGTTTATGTTCATGTTACATTGTATATAGCTGGTGTTTAAAAAAAAAAAAAGGCAAAACATTTGGAAATTTAAAGAATTGTTTCCAGGATTAATGGGATACATATTTAATAATAATTTAGTCATATTATTATTATATACATATTATACTGATACAATTCTAACGTTCTTGTATTATTGTAAAAAAAAATCCAAGCAAATATCCAAACAAGCCATAACAATGTTATTTGCAAAAGAATCAAAGATTCCTAATGGATCTTATAAAAAGTTCCATCAGTCATTTGTTGATATTGGTATCATTTCAGCATTTCAACACTGTTCTAAGAATAGGAATATAATGTTCACAAATAGAAGACTGTCAGGCACCACATTTATAAATGCTCAAGTTTTGTCCAAAACCGTTTACTGTCTGAGTAGGTACTGCTTGACTACAAACTTCATGACTGTGAAAAAAGTACACTGTACTTTTTTTTTTAATCCAGGCGTACTTCATCTGCCATGTTGGCTTTGTCATGTGATCTATGGCATCAGCTGTGTTGCTTCGCTGCCATTCACAACTCCCTTCCTGTGGACTCTTCCTCATGGTATAGTAAAAAAATATCCACTGAATGTGCTCTTCAGATTTTCAACAGAAGTATTAAGTCATTTGTGAGCTATTTGCCTACTGTTTTATACTATGAATTTAGACATACCATACTGCTTTTTTTTGTCCACTTTAAAGTAGGGAGGAAAGCAAATTTGGATGCCTGGAATTTTTCATTTAGTAATTCTTCATTAGAAATGAGACCTCTAAAGTCACTGTACCTGTGACTGGTAGTGGGACATCTGTTGTACCAGAGGTTGGCTAGCAAACTGCTGGGGGCTACAAGTGAAGTATTGGGTGGAGTAGGCTGGGCTCGGTGCCACAATGGGCGGCCCAGCAGCTGTAGCTGGATGCATCATTGTAGACGTGCCAGGTGGGTGATGCTGGTCTGGTCTTTGCTGTGGCATGTTTGGTACTGCAATCAGATACAGCAAAAGAAGAGAGAATGAAATGGGCATGATGTTGAAAAAAAATTCATTTTGCACAGATCTTATTTCTTAACTGCACAGCCCTGCAAATATTATACAAAATCAATACACAAAAACATATAGCATAACCCCCTCACACTGAAAAAGCTCATGACAAGAGAAAAAACTAAATAGCCTTAAGCAGCTCTATAAAAAAAACAAAAAAAACATGCACTCTGAGAGTGAAGCATTCTCACCTTTACCTGGTCTGTAGGGCTTGGTCTGGCTCATGGTCATGTGAGGAACCTGAACATGGTACATGGCTGGAGGCTAAAGGATGAGGAGCAGAACTTGAGATGCAGAACTACATCTATGTTCTGAGTTTTTCACAGTTTTGAACACTTGCTGAATGCATCTTAAAACTATTGTGTATTATATTCTGTTGATTACCACTGTAATAGACTTGTAGCACTTTCTCTTTTAGCCCACAGTGCTCATGGAAAAAAGCTATTTGTAAACATTTGCAATGCTTGTGGATTAATATGTTCAACCCCATGTTCTGTTTCTTAAAGACATGAATTTTAAGATGTGCCAACAAACTTCTGTCCTCTACTGCGAGAATACACACATTAATGCTTCTGACTGAAATAAAGCCACAGAACTTTCTGGCGTTTTCCTTTTCTGGTCAAGTGTTCATGCAAACAAAGCTTCAATACTTGTAAAAAAAAAAAAAAAAAAAAAAAAAAA
>NW_015635305.1:1574856-1599834 GCF_001515625.1 Sinocyclocheilus rhinocerous
AAAAAAAAAGGAAAATGTTAAAACAAAAATTGATGACTGATTTTAAAGAAAAAAAAAAAAGTACTGATAAATTTTAGTTGACAAGGAAAACGTATAAAAATTAGTTTACTGACAATAGTATTAAAATATAATAATCATAAAACTGATCAGCTGCAGTAAGAAATGGACAAACCAACAACTACTGGTCAGTTATGCAGATAAAAATCTCATACATGTTTTCAGTAGAAAAAAAGAAGCTTAGAATTGCACAAACCTTCCAGATAATGCTTTTCTAATGGAGAGAGAGGAAAGAGGGAAAAGAAACAAAAAGAACGAGTCTTTAGTGTAATAATCATTTGCTTTTTTAAGTATAAGATGCATTTTCTAGAAAATGTGCGAGTGATTAAAGATGAAACAAAAGCTTTTTAAATGATGCTGTAGAGGAAAAAAAAAGACTAATTGCCGCTTTTGAGTTTTGCAATTGCTGAAATGCATGTTTCCACTCTACACCACAATATATAACAGTAAAGCTTTTATTTTGGTCAGTACAAAGTAAATTAGCAAATACAATATCAAACATCAGTGAGGTGTAACTTCTCAGGCTGATGACAAACCATGAACTCCTTCCAAAGTTTGGTAGCATGCTACCAGTCAAATCATTTTTTTTCATGATCATGTTCTTGACCTTAAGGTGTGTTCACACCAAGTCCACAACTAGTGCACACCTATGATTTTTTTTTTTTTTTTACACAATTCAGAATTTGTGCCATTTTATTTAAACCAGACTTAGCCTGAACAGGCCTCTACTGGCCCTTCTCACTGAACGAATGCAATCATGTGCTGGATATACATGCCGATGAAATGCAGCTGACAAATGAAAATGTAGGAGGGATGGCTGAAGTATGAATGCAATCAGGACATCAAGGATCTTGGCACATGAATGAAAATAAGGACAAATGTTTTGGGATAGATGTGGGCTTCCATGCACAGAACGAATGAGATTACACTAACAGAAAGGTTCATGTAATGGAGCTCACCTGAACGCCAGGACTGACAGGCGTCAGAGGGTACATCTGGAACATGGTCTGGCCATAGACGGCAGGGGGCTGCTGCACTACTATGGAAGGGCTGGGCTGACCCTGGGGCCGGGTTTGAGTGGGGGTTGTTGATGGTTTAGGCTGAGGAAAGAGTTCAAATAAAATAAAAAGAAGATAAATATAATAAACATGTAAATTTCTATCCTATATTTGTTTGCCCTCTTCTAGAAAACCCAATGGAAAAACAAAACAACTTAAGACAACCAAATATGTTGTACCTTAAAGGGATAGTTCACCCAAAAGTGAAAATTTTCATTTTCTCACCCTCAAGTTGTTCCAAACCTGTATGAGTTAATTTCTTCTGTTGAACATGATATTCTGAAAAATGTAACCCAATAATGGCTGGTGACAATTGACTTCTAAAGTATGGAAATGAAAATACTATCAATGGGGGACCAGCAACTGCTTTGTTGCCCACATTATACAAAATATCTTTTATGTTCAACTGTGAGAAAATGACAATTTTTACTTTTAGGTGAACTACCCCTTTAAGGTACAACATTGTCTATTTTTGGGAAAAATTTTGATTTCAGTTCAAAAATTGTCACAAAATGAACCACCAATTTACTTACAGGGGAGCAAAATACCCTTGGGTTGAACTCCTTGGCATTGGGATTGAGAGTAGATTTTCTAACACTCCTAAAACATGCATAAACAATAAATTAATGTTGTTTTATTCACAATATGACAAGAATATTCCTCAGGGAAATGAACTTTCCTGACAATACAATATGGGTTTGAATCACATATCTGATATGGTTCATTTTACCGAGAAAGACTCTTTTAAGCAACTTTATCATTTTAAGAAAATTAATTTATCATTTTGACAATAAGTTCTGTAAGTGATTGACACTGATAATGCTAGAGCTTTTCCATTTTCTTCTGCTGACTCACTCTGCTACAGGGTCATTCTTCTCCTCCTTCTCATCCTTGTCTTTTGCAGCAGCATTGGCCAGAGGCGAGGTGGTTTGAACGCCCTGAGATGTCACATCAGGCCCTCGTTTCTGCTCAGGTACAGCAGAGGAAGGAGAAAGCGAAGGGGTACCAGATTTACTTCCTGTTGGGGCGACGCTCACAGCAGTGGAGGTTTCTTCACTAATGGCGGACTCCATGGGGACTTTAGGTCCTGTTGAATCTATGGTGCTCTTCTCAGCTGCTTGATCCTTTGGCTTTTCAACGAGGTCCCGTGGAGTCTTGGTCACCATGGGCTCAAAAACTGAATCTGGATTTGAGCTAGACTGCAACTACAAATGATGCAGGGTTTCAATAAATGGAAATACAGTTATGAAACACTCATAATGGGAGAGAAATAAAACTTACCCTAAAATCTACACTGAATTTCTTTAAATTATCTATTTGTTTCCTGTGGTCTGGAGCCATGCTTGAAGGTCCTAGGAAGATAAAAAAAAGCACATTTATTCAAAGCAAGTTACATAATTTCATTAGATTTTTCAGTTTTGATGCAGTGGTTTCGCAATATACCATAAAGGCGATAAACGTGATATTTAAAAAATATATAAAATACTGATAATATGCTAATACTAATCCAGCACACATTAGTTACATTGCTACTGTCACACAAAATAATGTTGGAGAAATGACAGGCGAAAGCGAGACACTCCAGTTAGACACTGCAGTCTGCAGCAAGTTACAATCAACAGCAAGTTCTTTTTTGTATGCTTTTGTACAGTTATGGTTACAAACTCAAACTCTCCCTAAACTTTTATTTTGAGTGTAATTATTGGAAAAACAAGAGACAACACAAGTTTTTCAAACTTCTATACATACAGGAAAAATTATTGGGAATTCAAAGAATGAAAATCATATATTGTATCAGCCCTACTTTGATGCATATGCTGTACCTACATTTGTATGGCAGTTTGTGTATGACTTATAAGATGAACTGAAATAGTCATTTCCTGCTCTATCTATATTTACAGTGTCAGCAATTCTGCAGAAAAAAATGAATTCTTAGAAGCCAAATCCCTAATTCTTACTGACAACTGGCAACTTTCTGCTTTCTTGCGTTTTAAGGGAAGTCGTGGCCTAATGGTTAGAGAGTCGGACTCATAACCCAAAGGTTGTGGGTTCGAGTCTCGTACCGGCAGGGATTGTAGGTGGGGGGAGTGAATGTACAGCGCTCTCTCCCACCTTCAATACCACGACTGAAGTGCCCTTGAGCAAGGCACCGAACCCCCAACTGCTCCCCGGGCGCCGCAGCATAAATGGCTGCCCACTGCTCCGGGTGTGTGTTCACGGTGTGTGTGTGTTCACTGCTGTGTGTGTGCACTTTGGATGGGTAAATGCAGAGCACTAATTCCGAGTATGGGTCACCATACTTGGCCACATGTCGTCACGTCACGTCACACTTTATCAACACAGCAAAATCGCATGCTGCAAAAAAACAGCTTTAGCAAAAGCTCCAAAACTCAGATTAAAAATGACTGGTTGTACATGATAAATAATCCACAGGTACACACCCTTTCCGATGGATCGAGCGATGCTTGCAGAAGCTTCAATAGGTTTCACATTCTCCTTGTTGGCATTGGGAGAATTTTGTCTCGTCTCTAGTACTCTTGATTCTTTGGCTATTTAAAAATTTTTTTTTACAAAAAACAGGTCTATTGTGAGATCTGGTACGGAGGAAATTTATAACACATATTATTAAACCGGCCTTAAAATGGCACATATTGTTTAAGGGACGTCCTTACCCTCTTCAATTGGAGATGCTTCCAGGTTGGTGGGCGGATTGGCTGCTGTGGGTGACGTCGCTGCTGTGGAAGCTGTCACAGAGTCTACTGGCACTGTACCAGCCTGAGGGGAAGACAAGCAGGAGGGGCTTGGAGCACCTCCACCAATGCTATTTTGTCGAGGTGATCGAGGTCTGTGTGCTAAAGAGGAAGTTGAAAAAATTAGTCAGCAAGTCATTCTGAATGAAACTGAAATCTGGGTACAGATTTATAATCTAGACATACCACCACTGACAACAGATGACCAGGTTCCTCCAGAAGGACTGTTGCGAGTTGGAGGGGGAGCGGAAACCTCCACCGATGCACCTTGGGACATATAATCAGTCGGAGGAGGCCCACCGCCCCGACAAGAGGCCACTCTATGAGGTCTGGGAGTACGTTGTGACTTGGGGGACATTCTTGGAGGACCTGCATTCACAAACACAGGGATGAGTGAGCTTTAGGAGGAAGAAACACACCCCCCCTTTAGGGCATCTCTCACCAATGTGTAGTGTGTAGCTCTCTCCAAAAGCAGTTGCAGTGTATGTGACATTCAAAATACCAAATATGAAGCAAAAACTGGGGGAAAAAAAGACTAGAAAAAACAAACAAACAAACACACTCAAAACTATGTATAACAGCAGTTTGTGGTTTAAATATGTCTTGGACACACTATGACACATACCAGAAAATGTAGTTTTAACCAAATTTGAGCAAGTCATTCATTTCAGTAACTGTCATGTACGGAGTACCAAATATCACATGCAGAAGAAAAAGAATTAAAGAAAAAGAAAAAAATGCTGTGACCATAAAGTAAGACTTTGTTCTCACATTTTATTAATTGTGGCCTTTCTACTAATTCATTCCTTTGTTTAAGTTAAATTGTGGTCATAATTTGTTTTGCCTTGTTTTAAATTAAAGCAAGGGGGGAAAAAAATTGTAAATTGTTGCCATGATTGAACTAAAACAAGGGAACAAATTAATACAGCTTGGTCACAATTTAACTAAAACAAAGAAACTAATTAATACAAAGTGGCCATATTTAACCAAATTAAAACTAGGAAACTAATTAGCAAAATGCAGCCATGCTTTAACTAAATTAACATGAGAGAATGAATTAGAACAACGTGGCCACATGTTTTACTAAAATGAAGCAAAAATTAGTACACTGCAGCCACAAATTATTAAGTCGTGGAAACAAATTCTTCGTTTGTTGCCACACTTTTTCCTCCGCATGTCATGTGCCTTTCTCCGTATTCATGAAATGTTAATGGATAAGAATGTTAATTCTAATCAATCTACCTGAAATACATTTGAACTGAAGAGGCTGTGACAGTTTCTCATTTGATGTATGAGAACACAATGTCAAGCCAATGTCAGACATGGAAAGAAACACTTGGGCATTGCCAGTGGTGTCCCCATGGCCAAAACTTACACACACACCGCAGAAAATGAGTGAGTGAAACGTGCCCCAAATCACTTCAATCATGCATAAAAACAGGGATAGCAATAGAAAATGGAACAAGAAGAGGAGTGAGTCATTTTATTAAACACCAGAAAAGTCCCACATCTGTTAGTGGCAGCCTTAATTCGGGCATTTGGATTGCAAAACTTGAACCCGAGCAGTGGTGCCACAACAAAATGGCTGCTCGGTCTGGAATTTCTGATACCTTCTGAGGACAGGCGTTTGGGCATGGTGTACAGGGGCCCTGTAGAGCCATGAGCAGAGGGGTGAGACAGGGGCCGAGAGGGCCTGGATGGGGGTCTGGAAGGAGGCCGGGTGGGCGTGGCCGCCCGGGGCGGGAGAGAGTTGGTGGGGCCTGACTGGTAACGGGATGGAGGGCGAGAAGAGGGAGATGGGCAGCGCGAGGGCCAAGGGTGTGCACCTGATAGAGATGAAATGAGTCGAAATGAGAGGAAAGAAAAACTACATTTGAGCAAGTGAGTGAAGGAGGGGAAACAAATGAGCATGTAAATTGAATAGGAAAACAGAAATGTTTGAAGGCATTAAAGAACGAGCAGTTTAGATAAGAACACTGACACTAGTGAGGAGAGAAGTTCCAGAGAGCGGTAATGGAAGAGTATTGGGAAGAAATGAGCTGAGAAGGAATGAGAAGACACCAAAGAACAAGGACGAAATGCAACAAATCACATGTTGAGGTTAATTCTAAGGCAGTGAAACATAAAACACCGGGAAACAGGACTTCAAAGAAAGAACATTTGGAAAGATCAATCAGATTCTCTTGGAACAGCAGCAGTCTTGGCCTGCAGTACTCCCTTGCTCAAATCCTTTTATCATGAAAAGACTGAAAGCCAGAGATGATTTGGTAGATCGATTGTTAGTGAAGGAGAGAACAATAGATTAATAGATAACATAAGCCAAGGGAATAGATTCTCTTTTTTTTCTAATTCCTAGTAGTTTAAGTGGAAATTTTGAGTTCTGTTTCATGGACTGATTAAGAAATTATTCCAATAAAAGTGACACCTGAGACATCTATCAAAAAATATCAGCACATTGCTTGTCTAGCTGTGCTGGTAACCACCGCCAATAGTATTTCAAGGCTTCAAAACTGCATAACCAAACATACAGTTTGTTTGCATACATTACTAAACTTGATGGTGTAATAAAAGGTACCACAACACTAATCACTAGTTGTTTTAGATACCCAACATGACCCAAAATAAGTCAAGGTACAAACAAAGAGTGCAAAAATCATCTTATACCTCCATTGACCACGCGCTGATCCATTGCATTGTATTCATGAGATCCAGATCTGGCTGCGGGTGGCCCAGGGCTGCACTGCACAAGTCTGGGTGAGTTTTGACGACCAGCTCCCCATGACATCCCTGGTTCTCTGTTCCTCTGACTAGGGGGAATGTATTTGTTCTCCCTGTTGAAGTAAACAGAAGTAAGAGGAAAACTCTGCATTGAAATTAAACTAATTGAGCAATACTCTTCAAACTGAAAAAATAATTACATTCTAGCACCAACTAATAACAACTAAAAACTGTTGTGAAGCCGCAGTCACATTAGCATAGGTCATTTTTCCATTGTCAATAGTGAATGAAGCACAGCTCACACAGAAGTCACTTTCACACTAAGCAGCCTTCTGTTGGTCAACATGGGGCAACATCCACATCTTTTGCCCTGAAGCAAAGTTCCCATTTGTGTGGTTTCCTATTGAAATTACTCAATTTTGTCTGCAAAACTTTGAAGAACAACAATAAATTTGCAGATATTTGTTGCTATTGCCTGCGTTGATCCAGACCAAGGAAGGAAATATAACTTGTAGCGAATCAGCTCATGGGGAAATATGAATACTTAATCATAACTAGTTATAATTAATTATAAATATTTAGATCCGCTGTAGATATTTACTTGACCTCTCAGGGTCAACTGTCTGTCAATTCTAAGAACGTTAATTTCCTGGTTAAGGGACCTTAACCAGGAAATTAACGTTCTTAGAATTGACAGACAGTTGACCCTGAGAGGTCAAGTAAATATCTACAGCGGATCTAAATATTTATAATTAATTATAACTAGTTATGATTAATTATTTATTTTTCCCCATGAGCTGATTCGCTACAAACTGTTGCACAAAATTTGGGCAGATGAAATAACATGCAACAAGTTGCCATTTAAAACCAGCAAATTTTTGTATTCTTCAGGGATATGTAAATATATTTCAATCTGAGCATAACCTTTGAAGTTAATCAAAGTGATTATATGAATCAAAGTATACATGGCAGCCATATTTGCAATGCCTCCAAGCAGCTATTTTAGGCATGCAGGCCAGCTCCTATCTACTTGAATGGGGAAATACAGACAACTCAGAAACTGCTTACCAAACTCACATTTAAGTAACATTTAAATCAGCAATAAAATCGCCTTCACCTGTTGAGGCTGTGAAGCTCCCTCTCTCCACGAACCACAGCAGTGTATTTCTCTTCCTCAGAGCGGTCGTCATTTTCCAGAGCCACGCGGGCCTTATAGGTGGCACTGGCTTCGATCTCCTCAGCCAGCTGTGATGCACGAGCCTCCCGCTTGAGGAACTCCTCAGAATTGTCTCGCTCCAAAGGAACTCTGGAAACAAAAGGAAAAGAGACAACTTAAGAGACAACACATACCTAGGATTTATACAAATGGACATACTCATCAGATGTGATTCATAGCACAAATGAGAGGACTTGCGTGTACGAGGACAAGCTGCTGTCATAGGTGGACTTCACACCGTATGTCTCCTCATTGTATTTAAACATCTCATCAGGATCCCAACCATTTGACTGAGGGAGAGACGGTTTCAAAAATGTGATTACTCTTTCACCTCATACCTCTTGTAAGAGGTTTAAAGGGGTCATATGATGCTTTTTTAAAGATCATTATTTTGTGTATTTGGTGTAACACTAAACATTGTTACTGCTTATGATACTTCTAAAACAATCCAACATTATATGTTAAGCCTGATTTGTCGACTGTTGTCTCACCAGATCAGTGTCAAGAGATTCCATGCTGCCCGAGGTGTGCTGCTCCCCTCCATCCCAGGGTTCCAGATCCTTCTCTTTGTGCTCTCCATTCAGACGGGCACTTACTGCACTGTCTGTGACGTTGTCTTCACCGCACACCAACACACACAAGACAAACAACAGGATTCATATCACTTGTATCATGGTGATGCAAAAGCACGCAAATGCTTATAGAAGTAACATAAAACGGAAATGAAAACAAAATGTATGATATGGGGAACATAATGAAATGGAAAACGGGTGATGATTTCTAAATGGACACAAATGGTGGTGCAGGGGCAAGGATCTCACATTTAGTCATAAGACAACAATCTTGATTCTGAGCTCACTGCATTACAAACACATTTCAAAGGCCATGTTTTCAGAAAAAAGGGTGGAGCTGCATTTCTTTTCTGACATCCTGTTCATTTTCTCATTGAAGAATGAAGCTCTTGTACAATGACCAAAAAACGAATGAGTGATTCCTCTCACTGTTCCCTTTAAAGTCATTGCTAACAGTTAATTAAATCCTGATGCTTAAACCAAATGTGCGGTCACATTTTCTGAATTTTCATAGGCAAAACCCATTAATTTTAATAGAAATCCACACAATTCAGAATTTTGCATGAGGGCAAAAGACTTTCCCGTGGGTTCCCCATGGATTCGCCACACTGACCAACAGAAAGCTGCTTTGTTTGAAAGTAACTTCTATGTTCGCTGTGCTTCATACATTGCTACATTACTAACAACAGACAACAGACCTTTTTGCCTGCAAAATTTCACTGAATTTTACTAATGCTACTGCACCTTAACACTACAAAATAAAATTGATTATTGAACAGAAACACTAATTGGAAAGTGAGATTCCTGAGAACATGACCTTCAACAGAGTATATCAGAGGTTAAGGGTCACAAAGAACTCAAGAGGAAACAGTATTACAAGAATTAGGAAAGAATCGATACATGTGGGTTTGTTAAACTGGCATGACGCCATGCATTTCAATCAGTAGTTTCGAAGAACTGATAAATGAAAAGAACTCATTTCATTTCACGGATTTCAAATGCTGTTGTATGAAAAACAATGCCAATTAGATAAGAGTAGTGCTGTCAAACGATTAATCGCATCCAAAATAATTTTGTTTACATATGTATGTGTACTGTGTATATTTATTATGTATATATAAATACACACACATGCATGTATATATTTAAGAAAAAAATGTATGTTTATACATTTATAATATCAATTATATGAATATAAATATATACATGGAAATATTTTCAAAATATATACTGTACATGTGTGTATTTATTTATATACACAGTATACAAGCATATTACGATAGCAAAAACTTTTATTTTGGATGCGATTAATCGTTTGACAGCACTAGATAAGAGTTTTCATGGCAGCATGCTTTGCATTATTGATATTAAACTGTTCTTGCACTGAATTTAACAGTTCATGTTGTTTTCATTAAATTAGATTTTATAAAAGAAAAGGAGAAAAACTTGCAAACCAATCTAAATGAAATCACAACCTGAAGAATTATGATCTCCTACCAGGATTTATTTAGATTAAGCAATATTGTGACACTCATGAAATGAAACGGGCCTCTAATATAACATCATCAGGATAATTATGTAATGACAATCAAAATGTTACAGTAGCTACTTGCAGCCAGCTTTGAGTGGGTTTGGCACTTGTGTGTTGCTTGTTTGGCTTTTGGTATGATGATGGCAAATGCCATTTCATCTTTATATGAACTAGCTGATCATTCTTGTATCTGTGCCATTTCTATAAACACCCTGCATTCTCAGGTGCAAAAAAAACTGAAATCTAGTAGCTAAAGTCTTAACATTGCACAATTCCTGAGGTGAAGTACTGTACAACACAAACCTTCTCTAAAAGCTACCTCTAATTGAACTCTGAAATGTGTGTTTTTTTTTGTAGGTACTTAACAAAAAGAGGCGATTAGGAGACTCTTACATTTAATCTACCTTAAAAATATCTTAGAGAAATAGCATTAATGTAGTCATATCAAACATTCATAAAGCTGGCTAATCTATGTAGAACACAAAGAGCACTTAAGAAGCTGATATTGTGTGCTTCTTTTGTGAGGATAATGAAAAAACAACATCCTCTGACTTAAAGGCTGCATCAGTGTTACAATAACAAAAGCATCTCTGTGTCAAAATGCCTGCAAGTCATGCACTATTCACCTACTCAAAGAATGCCGCAAGCAACTGAAAAGATTTTGCATAAAAATACACTGGCAAAAGAAGAGGATGAGTTGCATTACCTGCATCTGATGAGACTACACCCATTTAAGAGGAAAGAGACAGAATTAAAAAAAAATGGGTCAGTTTGATAAAGTCATTGACCAGGTTCAACTAATGCATTCTTTGCACCTACAGTGATAGAGACAGGCAGGCAGGGTTAGATTGTAGATTGTATGGAAGGAGCAGTGGATATAATATATATACACTTCAAATTTAATGCAAGTCGCAAATGTCGTTTAAAAAAGCCACTTTTGACAAATGCATTTTTCAACAAAAGGATAAAAAGCTACCACACAGGAAGTATGTCTGGAATGATAATTTCCCAAGTGTGTTTTGCATTCCTAATGTATGTAGTAGCATTATAAATATATTTTAATGAGTGATTTGCAATGTCTTTGATCCATCAAAATGTCATCCCCTCTCCTAACACCACACTTTGAACTTTTATCAAATAAACATCTTATTCAGCAGTAATGAAAACATAATTGCAGGACTACAGCAGGCACTGTCCATAATAATGTTTTTCATGGTCTGCACTGACACTGCAAAGCTCACAGATCTGATTGCATAACACTGACCACATTTACATGCACATCACAGATTAAGTTTATGGTTTTGGTTATGCTTTTATTCCATGTATCAAAAAACTTGCACATGGCTCCTACACATTTTTAAGTCAAATTTAGGGCTTTTTTAACAGTTTTTAAGATCTAAATAAATAATAAGGAATACCATACACGCTAAGGGCGTACTATAGGAAAAAAGTGTCTTTTCAGAGATTTTGTTGACAACGATAATTAGACAATATTTTGCTGAGTGTTTTTTGCAAGCTTTTACACTGAATGCATTTTTAATCATAGTACTGTAGGTACACGTAGGTGGCGGCAAGTTACTGTCTTGAGTGAGCTGAGTGAGTCATTCACACACTCAGCATTTGATGGCTAATTTATTCAACATGATGCAAGTGACTGTTTTTATGAATGGGTAATCAAATTAAACTGATTCGATCAAAATGCAGATTATTACAATAACATGCCTAGAACAATTTTAAAGGGATAGTTCACCCAAAAATAAAATTTCTGTCATTAATTACTCACCCTCATGTCGTTCCAAACCCGTAAGACCTTCGTTCATCTTCGGAAAACAAATTAAGATATTTTTGATGCATCCCGTGAGCTCTCTGACCCTCCCATAGACAGCACGGATCCTTACATGATCAAGGTCCAGAAACATAGCAAGGACATCGGTAAAATAATCCATGTGACATCAGTGGTTCAACCGTAATTTTATGAAGCTACGACAATACTTTTTGTGCACAAAAGAAAAAAAATAACGGCTTTATTCAACAATTGAATAAATTGTCTCCTCTGCGTCACCCTAGTGCCATTTTTGGGAGTATCCACTGAACGTAAACAACGCATGCTGTTCTGTGTCAGCTGCGCCACACGGATGGAGGGTCAGAGAGCTCTCAGAATCCATCAAAAATATCTTAATTTGTTTTCCGAAGATGAACGAAGGTCTTACGGGTTTGGAACGACATGAGGGTGAGTAATTAATGACAGAATTTTCATTTTTGGGTGAACTATCCCTTTAACTTAGTGTTTATTGAACTATTATATAAAATCAGTATTAGGCCTGTCACGATAACAACTCTTTGTTGTGCGATATATTTCCCCAGAAATAATTGCGATAAGCGATATTATTGTCATTTTAAAGACCATTTTATGCCACTGAATATATAATCATAATGTAACAGCATAATAATGCAACAAAACATGGTGACATTCATTTTTAAGTAAATATAATGAGCGATATATTGCGTCACCAAAAATTATTGAGGTCATGTACATATATTGCGCGATAAGTCGATATATTGATTATTGCGACAGGCCTAATCAGTATCACATTTTCTAATCCTGCTGATATTTGGGAAAAGCACTCTTGCTTGTGTAATACTACACACACACATCATATGATAAAAATATAACAAAAACTTATGTGGATAAAAATGGCCATGTATAACTTGATTTTTTGGGCATATAAATGCTTACATCACACAATAAAAATGTATACTCTCAAGCGGGTTTTTTTTTTGGCAGTGACATACTCCATAATGACAGCTTGCACAATGTTAAAGCAATAATTATGATATTATCGTAGACCATACATATCGCACACCCCTACGCACATAAAGAACAAGTTCACACAACCTCAACATATCATATTTCACAGAAAATTTTAATCTAACACCATACTCCTCACTCACCTCTGGTGAAGCATGCAAAATGTCACATGTAAACAAAATCATATTGGTCTTCTATAAAATGCATATACTGCAGTCCTCTAAATACACATCACCCCATCTGCAGTAAAATATAACCGATGGCTCTAGTTTCAGCAATAAAAAACGTCTTGACTTTACATCTCGAAAAATCTGTTCTGATGGTTGATGCCAACTCAAAGCATCATTTTAAGTCACACTTTGAAATGTGTAGAATTATGTACAAGACCTTACAGAAATTTGTTGTGATGTCAGTAAATGGATCAGTTTTCCTGCTATTTGTGTTCATAGATTAATTGCTTTGGCAGTTCATACCTACACAGCAACTATACTACATCTTATCAGAGCCTATAATGTACCTGTAAAGGAACCACTAAAGAAGCAAGGGACAAACATTTCTTTGACAAAGGTCTCACCTTTCTTGGCATAGTTGAGGTCCACATCTTTGAAATGAATTACCATTACATCTGAGGACTTGAAGATGATGCTCTCCACAATATCCTCACGGCGAGGGCCCACATTAGGTTCTACACTCTTCCTGTGTGCAGCATCCAGGACAATATCACACTGCAGATGCACAGAACAAAACCATATAGGGAAAAAATGTCATATGTACATAGATGTAGAATAAAAGTGAATATATATATTTTTTTGCTGCCCAGTGATTTAAATGTTTGAGATTAGAGTTACAGAAATTCCTCTCCTCACCTCTGGGCCATAGGTCTTAAAAACTCCTTCATAGATCAGCCCGTTTTTAACCTTAAGTTCACATTTGGTACCCTGTTGAGTGGTGAAGCACAAAACCAAATTGTATTGGTTTTATTTTGGTAAAGAGAATGACAACATAAAAACAAAAAATATAACAGCTGCAATATGAACAAACAAACATTTTTTTCAGTCTTGTGCATTTGGACTCACCACAACTGAGGTCAAAACATGAACCATCCTCATGTTTGCATAAACTCCACTGAAGGCCACCTTAAGAGATAATTGAAAAAAAGAAAGAGCATTATTTCGGTCTGCGGTAAAGCATTATATAAAAATATTTATATTTATACTGTATTCAATTTTAATGGTTGAGCAGTGTTCAATGTGCTGATATACAGTTCAACAGGGGACTTTTTCATGTTCTCTCAGTCGGCTTGAAATGGAGAAATTTTAAATGCGAGTCAATTTAGAAAATCGATATCATGAATAAATAAGAGAAACTGAAAGAAAGGATACTCACTGCAGTGGAGGGTCCTTTGGCATTGTTGCGTCCTCTGGGAAGAGAGGAAACAGAATGATTGATAAGCTTGATAAGAGATCATTTATTATCAAATGGATACATGGAAATGTTTGATATGCTGTATACACAGTTTGCAGAGCCAAAAAACATTTTTACCAGGAACAATAATTAATGTGATACCAATGGAACTGTCAATTGCACATGCACTGGCATACACCCAGAGCTGCAATGACAAGGGAGTGACAGATAATCATATGCTTCATGCATTTCATTGTGCAAAGAAGCGCTTGTGAAGTTCCCAAACAACAAGCTTAGGAAAAATCAGCATTTCACTGAAAGGACGTGATTCATAGCCAATGACGACATTATACCTCAAACATGCGAGAATGAGAGCTCCTAAATTATAAAGTGTTCATCTACACATGTTGGATGAAATAGCAGTGAGGTCTCTAATGTGTAACAAGAATGAGTTCAGTGTACATGATCTGGGTACAAACTATCAAGTGCTTCAAGTTCATTAAAATTAATTAGAGAATAAAAGCTGTGAATGACAGTCCCTTTTCAGCAGCCAAAGTACAAATCAAATGCTGCATTACAGGTGGTGTAAGGCTTCACTGCACCACTCAAGATTCCCACAGTTTCTACAAGTCATAATACTCTTGTTGTTCCATGTAAACAAGAATAAAAAAATTTCACCATGCAGTGTGACTATGCGATGCCAATGAAGGCCTCTCTGCTTCTCAAGCTGTAGCAATAGACATTTCCATGTACGTTTAAAGCACACAAAAAATCCTATCAATATTGTTCGTGCATCACATCGTGCTCTAAAGGTACACACTTACACAAATGTCATCTAGCAAGGACGGACTTAATACACGCAACCTCTTGGAAACGTCAAGGTTGATACAGTGGTCTGACTTTCCCATGTGAGCGCGCACCGCCTCTCATCGGCAACGCACGCGACTGACAAATTGGTTCAGCCGTGAAACGTTCGTTTCCCAAATGGACGGGAAAGACGCAATTCTGACCCGTGTCCTCGAGTTAACCAAAATTAAGAAAACCAAAAACGCAAGCTGGGTTAATACCATTCTCAATAGTGACACAGGGAACTAACATGTGACTTCTCATATTGGATGATGAATTCCCATAATGCCAATTCACGGGCACTCAGAACGGTTTAAAAACCAGCGGACAGTTCTTATACGAACAGATAAAAAATAAGATAAAAGTAAAAAGATGACGTATCTGTAGCCACCATGGCATTTTGTTGGGACTGACACAAGTCAAAGGCAAACGATGAAACGATGCAGAAATAATGTTCTAAGGAGCTCCTGATTGTAACGTTATTTTCAGATATTCTTAAATTACATTTATCAACGAACTAGACTGTCATGCGGATAAGAGCGACAGATAGTAACGGTGTAAGCAAATAAACGTTGGCTAGTTAGCTAGCTAACACCACTACGATGAATTGTATCACTGCTGATACTCTCATTTTATGGCTCGCAAATCATTTCTTTTAACGTTGCTCAAATGTGAAACCCGTTCAATCCCATTATACAGTCGGAAACGATAGAAATGTATCAGTCTAGTGGGGCAAAGCTGTCATAGTTATATTTCACCGGCAAAAAGACACTAACGTTATTCATCCTGAACGTGTTCATCACAGCAGACAACCCGCCCCTCTCAAATATTCACGAACATATTGTCCGCTATCAGCTGTTATTTTATAACCGCGATGGCTTTGTGCCCATTAACGTGTGAATCTCTGTCCTGTGAACTTGGCCTATATCGGCCTACTTGCGCTCAATCCCGACCACTGCAACTTCACAACCTGCGTTTTTAAACTACGACACAAGTGCAGGCATGCCGCATTCCCCGTTAGGTTCACGCTCGCCCGTCCTCCAAATTAAAACCCCTTCGTGTTGCAGATTCGGCTCTCACCTTCCTATGTTCTGGCGTCCGACACCTCCTCCTGCTCCCCCGGTACCTGAGGCCGCAGCGGCTCCGCTGTTGCTTCCGCCGGGTTTGCGATTACCACCGGCCTGCGGCTTCATGGACATGGTGATCCCATAAACGACAGCTTGAGCAGAGTTTTCTGACTGTTTGAGAAAACGTTTTACACCGCGGACGAGTGCAGAATATGCTATTTGACGCGTTAGCTGACAGTTGATCTAGTGACAGCCAGCGTGTAAAGCTACACCTCCAGTTATTCAAGTCTCCACTAACGCTGCCTGCTACTTCAGCTAGCTAGCTCTGCTGATTTAATTCCTGCTAAACAGAGACAATTTAGCCCGTTTTAAAAGCAGAGCGCGGACAATCCATATGTTATAGATGTCAACAACAAAAAAACAAGCCGGTAATTTCGCTTTTTTGTTATTTTAAGTGCGATATTTCCAGTGATACACAGTTCACGCGGGGCTTCAGCACTGACCGATAGACCTAAACAGTCTAAAAGCCACAAAAAGTGGCGGAAGGATATATACACATCCCAGGAATGTGTGCACTCCTTTTGACGTTTTATTTGTTCTACAGAGAAATGATCATCAGTACTTACTGTAAATATGCCTGGAGCGTGATACGTTATTTAGTTGATAATGGAAATTAATAAATGTAGGTTTTGGTGAACGCTGCTCTTATGTGGAGCGCACTATTTTCAGCAAATGCACGGATCACTTTAAACGTTCGTGCTTTGACACTAGTAGGCCAGGTGACTGGTGTAATGTATATTGTAAAATTCCTCAAGCACTATGCGCAGTTATTCTGATCATTTTATTTGTTTGTTTGATTGTTTGTTTAAATCTGCATTTTGTTTGTCTTTAGAGGTCTAAGCAGTGATTAAAATACATTGTTATCCTTATGGAACCCAATCCGTATGGTTCTCCAGATAAAGTTTTTCATTGTAACTGTTTATTTTCTCTAAGCTTGTAGTAAAATAAAGTCTTGAGAAATATATTTATTCACCCATTTTAAACGAGTGGTTATACATTCCTCATTGGTTGGCAGCAGTTGGGTAAACTGAGTTGTTAACTTTTGTACATTTTGTGAAGAATCACACAAATAAAAAAATTATGATACATTTGATAGGGAAGAAGCACACTCATGATAAACTGGATATTGCAAGGTATATGGAATCCAGGGCTACTTTATCAACTTAAAATATTAATATAAAATAATACATCTCAATAAAGGTTTCAAATGAAAAAAAAGTGCAGTTATATAAGTACTTGTTTACTAGCAGTGAAACTCTAGCAATGGTTTTATATGTTGTTGTTGTTTTTTTGTATGTGGCTCAAAACACAAACTGTTATAAACTGTAATAATTTGAATACCTGTTTGGTAAGCATGAAAATGAAATAAAACCACATTGGCAATACAGTTAAATTTCAGTTAGTGTAGAGGTAGGATTTTTTAACTGAATAGTTGAGCTGTACTATGAGCTGTGCTGTTACCATATTTGTTTGTTTGTTTATTTACTCATAAACTTTCTTTTTTTCTAACTGTCTAAAAATTTAAGTCTAAATTTAAAAAAAAATACACACCACCGTTCAAAAGTTTAATTTTTTAAAATAAATTAATAGGCTACTTTATTCAGAAAGGATGCATTAAAATGCAAAATGTACAAAAAATGCAGGTTTTTTTTTACTTTCTATTCAACAAAAATCCTGTATTTTCATTAAAAATATTACATTTCAGTACTTCACTTCTTTTTATGAAGGATTTTCCTCAGCAAAGCTGTGCGTTGTCCCCACACGTGACCGTATCTAAGCAACGGTAAGCGTGGGTAATTAGAGTGGATAGGTAAAGAAAAACTAGACATTCGCATTGGCAAGATTACAAGCAGTATTGCACTTGTGTTCGCGTATTATTCAACTCAAAGCTTTTTAAACAAAACCTTTGGCATAGATAATTTCGACTGCACAGAGACTAAATTAGCCTGGCTAACCGCCACGCGCAGAAGTTCTGGTGTTTGCATCTGTAACATCGTGAATCTGGTTGTGGCCCGGACAAATTCTCCAGCTTTTCCTCTCGCAAGTCACACAGAACAATGTCAACGACAAACGGGACATCTACTGCATTTGACAGTACAGATGCGGAAACTGAAGACGCAGGTGAGCAGATAAACACAGAGGATAATCAGATAGAGAAAGAAGTACACGATGAAGACGAAGAAGGAAGAAGTGAACTATACAGTCTGCAAGAGGATATTGCAGATTCACAAGTTTACACAGCCACATCACTGTCTGTCATTTCCAAGGAGACCAGAACCAAAACTCACCCACTGGTAATGATTCGATAAAATTCATTTTAATTCCTTTAAAAAAACATTTAATTATCTTTAACGTTAATTAGTTCGTCCAAATAACTACAATGCAACTACAATGTTATGTCACAGTGTCTTCTAAAACTAAAAATATTTTATTTCACAATGACAACAAGTCATATATTATGCATGGCTATTTTATGTAATGACAAGTTGCTTTAGTAGCTAACAAGATTGAACAAGAAACAATAATGATCTTGTAAGTTTAAAATGATTTTATTGTCAAAAAGCTAAAATTTGTTAACGCTATACCCACTATACCTCAGTTTTTTCAGACCTGTATCTAAATCTTTGTATTTTGTACTTGCAGGTCCTTGATTGGGCTTATGGGATGAACCAAACTCTACCTGTTCTCAGTCTGCAGGATGAAGACAGACTTGTCATCTTGTACATTTGTGCCCATGTTGCTGTCATGTATGATCACACATCCAATGCTCAGCATATTTTACAAGTAAGAGGCTCATACTGCTACAAACTAAGAAAGTAAATGATAATGAAGTTAAATATGATCTAAAGCGTAAAATCTTATTGTAAAAATGTTGCTTATGTGCTGTTTGGTGTCTACAGGGCCACTGCAGTCCAATCACATGTTTGTGTACTAGTGAAGACAGACGCTGGCTTGTGACAGCTGACATGGGCCAGGAGAGTCTAGTTATCATATGGGATGCTTATACAGGGTAACACTGACCCAAATATTGTACATTCCATTAATACTATTTGTGTAAATCTGCTTGGTGGTCCTGTTAAAGTCATCGTTTTTTGAAGTACATCCAAGTTAAATGGATTATCGAAAAGAAATAAATGTTGGGCTGGATTTGGTTCTATTGATTGCATGGAGGCAAATCAGCTGAATGTGAGGTTGCAGTCGATTGTAAGAAAGTGTGGTTTAGGCAGACTAAACGATTGGATAAGTCCGGCATACATCACCAGAGAGAAGTCTGTTGCTTCACTGTAAAATCAAGTTATGACATTTTGATTAAGAATTATGAGGTCAAAATTATGTATCATTCACAATAAGATCTATAACATGAATTTACAAAATAGACAGGGTGAATTTTCTTTTCTTTCCGATCCATAACATGTTGCAGGATTCCTGTGCGGACATTGTTTGACTGTCATCCAGAGGGTGGAGTTTCTGCCATGGCCCTATCAAAGGATTCAAAATACCTGGTGACTGTTGGAGCTGGAGCAGTACAGGTCTGAAACCTAACATTTTATGTTGTTGATCATATTTTTATATAGGCTCACTGTAGATATCTTATGTCGTCTTAGATGCACCTATGAGGAGCGATGTATTCCCAGCATCTATTATGTATTTAATAAAGATGATTGCAGTAAAAATATCAAATGAAACCACAGAATATTATCACTGGCTACAAATACACTGATCGGTGTACTTTTTTTCTGTGCATCAGCGCGTGTGTATTTGGAACTGGACAGATGAAAGTGAAAGCCCAGAATGTCAAGTTGACCTCAGCCCAAAATATGGTTGCCAGGTATGTTGCAGAACTGTGCACTGATGTGGTTATTACACAGAGTTAACACATAGAGAGTTAAAAAACAATAATTAATTACACATTTATTGTTTCTTTATGAATACTGGTTGTCACATCAAATATCAAATGAACTTTTTCCATGTTTTCCCAGAATCAACTAGTTTTCAATCCCTTTGACAACACACAGTTGGTCAGCAACAGCAGCACTCAGGTTCTCTTCTACAACTGGGTAGGAATTCATTAATTATTAATATTACTGATTTACTGTTTTAGTTTTCTTTGTATATAATAATACATTCTGCTGCTCAGGAAAGGGGACATCTGGAATACTCGGCTCCTGAAATTACTGACAAGGTTGGCAGAAGAATCTTTCATCAGATTCAATTTTTGTGATGTTATTCTTCTCTGCCATTGGCATTGACCTCTTGCAAATCTGTCACCATTCAGACCTTCAATATGGTGCTAGGTTCCCTGAGCCAGTCCATCTTCCACTATGATGGTGTGCTGGCTTTTACAGCCACCTCAGCTGGGAATATAGTTCTCTGGGACAAGCAGACGCAATCTGTCTCTCGTCACCCAGTAGTGAGGAAAGCCGTAAAGCTTGTTCCTCTCCAGAAGGAAGCAATCACTGTACTGACTTTGATTGACAGGTATATATGACACATAGATACAGTATATGGCAAATGAGTGCATTAGGATTTTTCAAATAAATTCCAGTAATCCTAAAGCCTATTACATTTTCACTTGCTGTATGTTACACTTTGCTATGCATTTGATGTTTTTTTTTGTCTGTCTGACATTATTTTATGAAAATATATTATGTGTATACTGTCAAGTTTTATAGTAACAGGCGATGTGAATGGCCACATCAAATTCTATGATGGAAATCTCAAGCTCATCAACGTGTACAATGAGTTTAGCTTGGATCCTATCAGATCCATCTCCTTTTCCAAAGAAAAGCCCTCCATTAGCGACCTGGGATATCCAAAAGACTGCACACTGGATGCCAAGCCATTTGTCATAAGGTGGGGGACTCAGAAAGATTTCAGATTTATTATAATAAATGTGCCATACAAAATAATGCTTTAAAAATTGTACAATTTATGTGCATGTCAGCATTATATATATGGATTATTCTATATGATATTTTTTTTACTTTTTAGAAACTTTCCTTCACTGAATTAGCATTTATTACAAAGATTTCAAGTCCTCAGTTAAAAGCTAAAACTGCTAACAAGAGTGCTAACAAGATTGAATGCACCAGTCCATGTAACAAAGTACATTTAGATTTATGCTTAAAGAGGGAAACATTTAAATTCTGTTCAGCTTTTCATTTATTGATAATAAAAGTATATTGACTATTTATATTGACTTCCATTTATATGGACAAAAATATTGAGGCATTCTCAATATATCGTCTTTTGTGTACCACAGACAAAGATAATTTGTAAAGGTTTGGAACAACATGAGGATCAGTACATGATGTCAGGATTTAAATTTTTTGGGGGGTGAACTGTCTCTTTAAAGTATGGTCAGTTGTAAACTCTGCAATGCAATAAAATGTTTCTCTCCCTCCATTTACAGAAATTGTGTTCTCTCCACAACTCATGCAACTGCAGTACATGTAAACGCACAGAGAAATGTTCCACAGACCCTTCTAAAGGAACATGTAGAACCTCTAGAAGCAATTGCCTGCCATCCTAAACAGCCACTAGTAGCTATGGGCAGCCACAGTGGCACCATTAAGGTTTGGGATTATGAGCATAAAAAAGCAGTCTGCAGCAGGGTCTTCCAGCCCCACAAACAGATCCAGTGTATTACCTACGATCCACAAGGTGAACTAGAAAACAAGACCTCACTCATATTAAAATACAGTTCATATATGTAAAAACATTTTACATTTCATGTTGTTTAATGGCACATTGTCTAATTTAAGTGTTTAAGACTGCTTGCATTCAATTTATACCACATATTAAAAATTTTTTACAATAGCAAATGTTTGTATGGATGATGTGATTATATATATACTATCTGAGTATGCATGTGTATGAATTTGTCATGTTTTAGGTTTTTACCTGGCAGTGGGCTTTGCCAGTGGGACTTTGCAGATTGTTGACGCCTGTACACTTCAGAGTGATGGTAAAGAGGGTTTGCACTACAGTCAGGACAGCATTACCCATCTAACTTTTTCCCAGGACTCACGCTACCTGGCTGCTGCAGTTAGTAGGAGTTGCATTTTTCTTTTAGTTCAGTTTGTACTGCCCATTTCAGCACAGACTGTTTTGTGAACCGGTCACATTGAGAAATAATGTGAAATGAAAATGTAAAATATGACTGTTTTTGGCACAAAAACGTTGCTAAGATTTTAAGTGGACCTCAAGGTTTACTTTTTACTATTAAAACTTCGACTGTAACTAGATTCTAGATTTTATGAGGGCATTTTTGTTATGTAGATCTATATTTCCTATATGTATTTTTCTTATTTCAGGACACTGGAAAAGCTGTGACGTTGCTCCGTCGATGTAAAGATGGGACCCAGGAGGTTTGGAAATACCAGGGCAGGCACCACTCGCATTATAAACCCATTCAGGACCTGCTGTTTGGGGTGGATTTAGACAGCAGTCAGCCTCGCCTCCTCTCTCTTGGCATGGATCGCTGGCTGGTGAGTCCCTGTGTTCCTGTATGATCTTGTACCCTTGGTATGCGTTAACAACGTATCACATCTATCCTGTCTGTTCTGAACAGGTGGAGTATGATCTGCAGAATAGTGGTGAAGATGGGTTGTTGATTTTGAGTTCTGAACGTATCGAGCAGAGTGCTGTGCCCACCTGCATGGTGTGGTATCCTCCTCTGACACCTGAACACTTCCTCCTTACAGCTTCCAACCTGTATAAGATGAAGCTCTTCAATGCTACCTCCAAAATGTGCAGGTTTGCAGTTTTCCTATAGGCAGAACAAATAGAAATATCACTGAAATAACAAACGGCAATCTGGTTGATTTGTTTGCAGAATTTCAAATGAACCAAAAGTCAAACCATTCTGTCTCAATATGATTTGTAGAGAAATTAAAATGGAAAAAAATGATTACACCTACCTCAAATTGGATAATAGAATGGCGTTTCAAGGGTATTTTTTTTATATGGCATTCTTCTGATCCCAAAAGGGAAATAAGTTAGTAATTCTGTTATGATAAACATCTCTGTTATGACTACGGACAAAGGAACAGAAGATGCATCCTAAGTACTGTACATTTGTCATCATAAGTGAAGGGAAATTACTTCATGTTAAGTGAGGTAATACTAATGTAAAGGTCAGTGGATTTACAGGCTTCCTGAAGCTCAAAATAATTAAAGAGGTTGTCAACCAAAAGGACCAAATAGGAAAAAATAATCTGGTTTTATTGCTTGGATTTTTGAAGTAAAACACACTGAATAATGTTTATCACAATTTTATGCATAGTTAGGGTAAACGCAATATAAACAAGGTAATAAGAAATAGAATGGCCCTCTTTAACATTCTGCACCTTAACTATTAGATAGTATTATTATGTATTGAATTAGGTTAGGATGACAGCTCTGTAAACGAGTTTATGCTCTAGGTGGGATTATAAAAATTGAAGCAGTAATGCTATATTTGTGATGCTCCAATGCTATATTTCCAAATATATCAGCAAAGCCACAGACCGAGTGCCAAAAATAATCACAGCACTAAAGTTAGCATGATTTTTTCTTTCATACAACAGTTCAATAAACAAAAAGTTAACATTGAGTAGATTATATTTTAGACATAATATTGTTAGTTACTGTCTGTTTTTGCTGTTTCTATGCAAATATATTCAAACAAAGCCACAGCAGTGTTTTGTTCCTAAATGAATGCGAGTTTTCAATGAATCATCAGTGAAAGATTCAATTTCGTTCCTGAATGAACAGTATGTTTGAACGAACTGATTAGAGCGAATGATTCAATGACTCACTTGCCACCAACTGGCGTATTGAGTGAGAAATTATTTATTTATTCGGTTATTTATTTTTTAGTTGTCATCTTGTACTATTTTAAACAGCACTGAATTTAATGAAATATTTTTTCAGTCTACTGAATTTAATGAAATATTTTTACAGTCTACTACTAGGGTTTCCTTTTTTTAATCTCTTGAAAAAACATTGATTCAAAATGAATTAACTCATTTAAAAAATCTTTTTTTTTTCTGATTTTGCATATCTGTTCGTGATGGTGTGCTTTGCACAGAAAAACAGTCTTCGGGCCCTCTTATGGTTCTCCAGTGAAAAAGATGGCCATCCTACCTGCATCTAAGGATGGTGACCCTAATTCTCGTTACATGGTATATATAACACACGATAAGGTATAAAGTGTTTTTAAGGCCTTATAAATAAACATGCATTTAATAATAATTACTCTTCTGTTCTGATACTTTGTATCAGCATGAGTAATCATGCCAGTTTTATTGCCTTTACTATTTAGATTTAATGTTTTAAATTTCATTTTCATTCCTGTTTTCTCTCTTTTATGTAGGTTGGCATTCAAATTCTGCCTCTGGATGGAAACCCTCACAAGTCCTTTGCAATGATCTGTCACTCAACAGGCGTGTCAACTCTGGCTTGCTCATATGATGGTAGATATGCTTTTACTGCTGGAGGACAAGACTGCACCGTCTTTTCATGGGAGCTTAATTTGTCGTAAGTTTGGAGAACATGAGTCCCATGCAGAAGTCCACTGTTTTTTGCAGCTGACTACTCAACTAAGTTATAATATATAATGCAGTTGTTGCTTAATTAATATGAGGTCATGAAATATATGTGTTTAAATAATAGTACAGTTTAAAGGTGGGGTAAGCGATTTCTGGTAGCCAATGTTGACATTTGAAATCACCAAAACAAACACGCCCCTACCCCAAAAGGGTCTCGCCCCTGTTTTGATAGCTCCGTCCCACACATACGAATGCAACCCAGGCAACGATTAGTTCTGTGAAACAAAGCAAAACCAATGTTACGGTGTGTCTACATATATATATAGTGGCGCGGATCTATGGTCTACACTGGATGC
>NW_015635305.1:1600187-1620544 GCF_001515625.1 Sinocyclocheilus rhinocerous
TTTTGTTTTTTATCCGCCATCTCTATCTTTCTGTCGCTCGGCTCGTTAATGTCCGTCCTGTGCAGTGTGCACTGAACGCTCTCTCCTCCACATCATGAGTAGACACGTCCCTTACTGCTGATTGGCTACAAGTTTGTTTTGCTAGTCGGCCCGAATCAGTTTTCTAAAGCGTTTTTTTTTTTATCGATTACCCCACCTTTAATAGTAGTATAATAATGAATTTAAAATGTTCTTTTTAGGATTGTAACTGTGTTTGCCACCTCACAATTCTGTTGTTACATTTGCATATATGCAGATCATTGGAGGCATCAGCTGCTCTTGGAGGGAAAGACATGCTGCCCTTCTACAATCTTCTGGAGGGAGGGAGAGATGGACAGCTCTTCAGGGTTTGAGATCTCTGTTCTAATGCTTTCTTTTTTCTCATTGTCCTTTATGTATTTTTTTAGCAGTTTTTCAGCATTTACCTCATTTCATCCTAATAATTCATTTCATAATGCTCTCTTAACATGTTACCAGGCCTACCAATATACAGCAAATCTTATGATTTGTCCTTTAGGAAATGGAGGAATATTTTTACTACTGTCAACTACAAAATCAGGACCTTGACACCATGGATACACGGCTTGTGTCCACACGCATACCTCTAGCTGATGTGCCCTTCTTAATGAGAGCGCTTGGCTTCTATCCAACAGAGCAAGAGGTACAAGTGTTGTTGCAATCACAGTTGACTCTACCATACAGATCTGTCATCGATGGGTCGACTACCACTCAATCTTTTGTCAACACATGCTTGTTTTGTTTTGTTGAAGCTGGAAGACATGCAAAATGAGGTGAAGTTCAGCCGCTATGCTGAGACCAGAAATTACGTGACAGACATCGATTTGGAGGAGTTCATTAAGCTGTATGTCAACCACAGACCTGCCTCTGGCATTGCCAGACAGGAGCTGTGCAATGCCTTCCAGGTGCTTGGAAAGCCAGACGAAAGGGGCAGATATACAATTGACAGAGACGAACTGCTGGAGTTACTGCAGGCTAGAGGTAGTACATTTTTATGAGCTTTACCAGTACTTTACATTTGGTAACTTGCAATATGACATACCAGAGAAATAATTATTAAAGGTGCAGTAGGAGATCTTGGAAAATGCTAACTTTAGCCTGATAGCACTAAAAGCGAACGTCCCACCCTCCCTGCAATTGCCGTCCAAAGCCACGCCCCCTGAACGCATATACGCTCACAGACCAGAATACCAGAGACAACATTACTACAATAGGCTACATCAGCGGTTCCCAATTCCAGCCCATGTTCCGAAGTGAAGTAAACTTCAACGGATTTCCCCTGCTCAGGGAGTAGGGAGCAATGAACACTGTGTAGGGATCATATCGATCGGAACAGTTCATGCACGTAGCTCAATTTTAACGAGCTGGTTATCTGAATAACTAAGCGAGACATGCAAAATATGCAGAGCGGGGGGGAGGCGCGAGGACTGGAATTGGGAACCACTGGGCTACATCATGTGTCATTCACCGGTGAGAAAACTTTAAAAAGACTAGAATAGTAATTACTTGTAATTCATTTCAGGTGAACATATGACCGATGATGACTTGGCTGAATGCTTTACAACTCTTGTAGGTATTAGTGGAGAGGGATCCAGTTGCACAGGTATGCAGAACTCCTGCGAACCACCATACTGATGGACAAATGTGAACTTGGACCACAAAACCAGTCATAAGGGTCAATTGTTTTGATGTTTCCCATTGATGTATGGTTTGTTAAGATAGGACCATTTTTGGCTGAGATACAACTATTTGAAAATCCGGAACCTGAGGATGCAAAAAATCTAAATATTGAGAAAATCGCCTTTAAAGTTGTCCAAATAAAGTTCTTAGCAATGCATATTACGTTTTGATACATTTACGGTAGGAAATTTAAAAATATCTTAATGGAACATGATCTTTACTTAATATCCTAATGATTTTTGGCATAAAAGAAAAATTGATAATTTTGACCCAATGTATTGTTGGTTGGCTATTGCTACAAATATACCCAAGTGACTTCAAGGGGTCATATGATGCTGCTAAAAAGAACATTATTTTGTGTATTTGGTGTAATGAGTTGTGGTCCAGAGTCACAAATTTGATGGCTTACTGCCTGAATGTTAAGTCTGACATCACACATCATCGTTTCCAGGTCCCAAAAGCAAACAGTGCTAATATACACTCACAGTGTACTGTAGAACAACTGAAAAATCATGATCCTAACCTTTATCTCCATACTGAAATCTCAGTTGACCAGTGATTCATTTTGAATATTGGTGTTTAGGACGCCATGAGACATAACGCTGTATTGTACACCGTTTTTTAAATCAGATTAAAGATGTACTATAAATGAATAGTGCACTGTTGAGATAGTATTCTCACTTGGAAAGGAGTAGAGACTTGGACCTGGAAACAGTGAAACAACCTGATTTCAGGTTGGTTTTGAGTGTTCACATAAATGTGCATGATAGTGTAGCTTGTCTTCAATGTCATACTGTCATCTGCACTGTATGAACACCACCTTCTTAAGGTCAAGGAATGTTTGGCCAAAAAGATTCAAAGTGACTTTCAAAATGTACCAATCTTGACTACTGTGTCTGTCCCGTACAGAATCTCTATTTGAGAGTGCGCTGCCTCCTGAAATCAGCATGGAGACATTTGCCACAGATATCTTGGGATTTTCTGCAGCCACCCAGGAACTTCCTCAAGAACATGGGCACGATCTGTAACATCTGAAGCTTTCTGAAACAAATAATTGGAAACAAACATTTCTTTGATTGCATAACAGTATGTTTGTGGTTACTAGGCTGTTGCTTCAGTGTATTTTCACATTTGCGTGTTTTTACTTTTCTGGAACGCTGATGCAGATAAAATCATACGGAAATAAACGTTGTTGTTTGACGACATACTGTCGATTGTCGGTCTTCATTTTTTCCAGATACGTGTGTGGATGTCGTAGTCATCGTTTCGATTTGATCGTCTCACTCAACAAACTGTTAAATATCGTTTTCTGTGCTCTGTTCGCTAGACAAAGGAGCGAAACGCGTAGCCGCATTGACCGTGTCTCTCATGATTCCAGGGCATTTGGCTTGAGCGCAGGCGCACAAACCCCGCCTCTCTCCTGTGCTGTGTGCATTCGCATTGTGTCTAAACAGGCAGCGAGCAAAAAGATATTTTACCAACAGCAGTAATGTCGGGCAGGTCGGTTCGAGCGGAGACGCGGAGCAGGGCGAAAGATGACATCAAGCGGGTTATGGCTGCAATTGAAAAAGTGCGGAAATGGTAAGAGAGCGTCTACAGTTAACGAACAGCACAGACAGCTTGTGGGGGAGGAGAGACAACGAGAAACAATGAAATGAAAGGAAAGAGAGCGTTTATTCCACTCCAATTTCAGTCAGATGCGCTGTTTCTTCGCGCGGCTGCTCTTTTTGTCGGCTTTTTAAAAATGAGTTAGGAAAAATGTAGATCGCATTTTTTTTTCTTCCATTAAATTTTTATGTGGGTTGAACCTAGAAGCCATTTCGTTGCAGTCACATGAAGGCTTTGCTGTTTGAGCCTGTAATGCCGGCTGAATAGTAACCGAACGGGCTGACATGAGGAACTCGAGTCATGCATCCGTACCGAACAAAAAGTGCCGCTGAACGGATGTTTGACTCGTTCATCTCATCTGAGAGCGAGTGACTCGCGCTCCTGAGCAACGGCGCGTGAGAAGAGTTTTATCCACGCGCGGGGCTTTAAACTCAGCGCGGAGCTCGAGCTTCGCCTCCACTTTCACACTCCTAAACATTTTGCTTAAACTTTAGTGCAACTTAAATCACAATGCTTTTTACAAAAAAGGTCATTAGATTAACTTTAACCTCAACAATAGTATCTTTCCCAACTTTGAAATATTAAAATGATTTTAACATTGTATCAGTTTAAATTTAATTATGGTTACTAGTATTGTTCTACACAACCATTAGGTCTCCACTAAAGACTTGACCTCGCTTTAAAATGTGTATATTTATAGAAAAAAGTATAGATGTCTTGTTGATATCAGTTGATAACAGTGCATATTCTGGAAATATTTTTTTACACAATAAATAGAGACGCCTATAAATTTAAATGTTTAAATAATCCCCTGTTAAACTCATTTGTTTTCGGTCTCCTTTGTCTTTGATATCTAACAATGACATGCATCTCCAGGGAGAAGAAATGGGTGACTGTTGGAGACACGTCACTGCGAATCTACAAGTGGGTACCAGTGACAGAGCCCAAGTCAGATGATGTAAGTCATCTTTAATCACCATAATACACTGTTATTGCAATTTTAGTTGATACCAGTTACCCAATAATTATTTTCATGTTATGGCCAATATAACAGATAAATCTTTTTCAATCTCTTCTTCCCAAAAATGAATACAATACTAAAATTGGGATTATTGGCATTAATATATTGATACAATATTGTGATGTTAAATATAATGATGTAATATTTATTTATTTTTTACTTTATTTTAAATTAGTAAAGGTAAATTCATACTGTCATTGAGGTTACTAGTGCCATTTATTTATTTATTTGCTGGTGGCCCAGATCATTAAATGTTTTAGTTGTTGCATTACACATACAAGGCAATATGTTCTACACTGTATCTTTTAGAAGTTAATTGGTTCATCAGTCTCCACATGGTTTAGCTGCAAAAACGTGATCTGCATTTGACAATGCACTTTTGTCACACAGAAGAGCAAGAAAAAGAAGAAAGGCAAAGATGACAAATATGGCTCTGAGGTCACGACCCCTGAGAACAGCTCTTCTCCGGGAATGATGGATATGCATGGTAATGCTGTAGACCTGACCGTTATCAGGCGCCAATCACACAATAATCCTCAGTCTATTTTAGGCTGTTACTTGGCAATTATTGTAAATTATAGTGGTTTATAAACCAAATTGTGAGCTTTGTGATTCCTAAACAGTTGATCTATTAGGGATTCCTGAAATATTTAAGTATGCCAGAAATTACCTGTAAATTCACATCAATTATGCATTTTGAAATTGTATTATTAGTGCTGTCAAACGATTAATCGCATCCAAAATAAAAGTTTTTGTTTACATATGTGTGTACTGTTTATATTTATTATGTATATATAAATACACACACATGCATGTATATATTTAAGAAAAATGTTATGTTTATATATTAAATATTTATATATAATTTATATGCATATAAATATATACATGCAAATACATGTAAATATTTTCAAAATATATGCTGTATGTGTGTGTCTTTATATGTACATAATAAATATACACAGTGCACATATATTATGTAAACAAAAACTTATTTTGGATGCGATTAATCGTTTGACAGCACTAATTATTATTATTAATGGCTTTCAATGGGCCATTATCCTTCTTAACCAATAGAGGGGGTTGTTGAAAGTTTTACTACACATGAATTGATGTTGATTTGTTATTCTATCGTGTAACTATCTATTAACAGTTATATGCTGCATGAAAGTTTTTTTTCAAGCATCTCTCAAATCATTTGTAACACCCTGTTAATCATGTTTCTCTTTTCTACATACAGATGATAACAGTAACCAGAGCTCCATTGCAGACTCCTCCCCACTGAAGCAAGAGACCAGCAACAACACTAGTCCTGCACCTGAGCCCATGGCAGCTTCTCAGAATGACAGCAATGACTTGAAAAGCGACCAATGTCCTTCAAAACAGCCTTCATCTGTTCAGGATCATAAGAGTGGTTAGTGACTGCAATGAGGCCTCGAGGAGCTCATTATCCTCTTTTCTCTATCTGTGCTGTTGGATTTTAGGGGGTCTCTAATAGCACTTCTTTACTTTCAGAACAAAACCACTGCTCATCAGAATCTATAACAGCCAAAAGGGACAGCAAGTCACAGGGGGATTCAGAGCACTTTTTAGACTCTTCCAAATCAGCCCAGGTACATGCTTACAGCATCACTTGCATCAAAGTAAAAAAAAGTTTATATATATACCAACTGTGTTTTCTGCTTTATAACTGATTCAGTGGTTTCTTTTGAAGGATTTGGAAGATGGTGCTCCCCCAAGCAAAAAAGGGAAAACCGATTCTTCCTCTGAAGAAAGTTAACCATCTTCTCCCAGCTGTCAGGCATTTGCGATTCCCATCTCTTATCCTGAAACACATCACAACATAGGAGGTTTTCTTCAGTTCTACACTCTTCCCTACTACCATCTATTCACTTTAATCCAGAAAACCCGTCTCTTGAGGTCATTTTTTAGTGTGGAGGGCATGTCGGGATCATCATTGTATGAGTAAGAGTAATGAATCAAGCTGTGAGATACTGTACTGATTCTAAAACAGTTCATGCTGCCCTACAATCACTACGTGCTATTTCTTTTGCTAAGATCAGTATTGTCAATTGAAACAGCACTGGAACTGCCATAGTTTTTCCACATTGGCATTGATATCAACTGCCATTTGCGATTTAAAAAAATTTGTATCACTCACACTTTCTTGTTCACTCAGGAAGGTCAACACACTGTTTTTTAAATCACGCTGAAAGTAACTGATTTCTGCTGCTGTAGTTTAGTGAGATTTCACCATAAGTAGCCAAGTATAAAAAAATGCAAATGGTACTAGTCACAAGTCATCCAACTTCTCCCGTGTAGACCATAGCTTGTAGCATAGGCCCTGCTTGGTTGAGTACATTTGTGTTACTGCGAAAATTAAATTTTTTTTTTTTTCGTCTGTCTACAGTTCTCCAAGTGCGCACATTTTGGTTCTATGTCTCGCTTTAATTTTTTATTTTATTTTTTCAAAGTCAAGTAACCCACAACTGTTCATTTTCACTAATGTTCAAGTTAAACTGTGGTGTTCAAACCCAGCTTTGAAATGCTGGTTGCCATTTCAACAGCACTACAACCTTCCAACGTACACAAGGGATACAATAATAGCATCACTTACTGTTTCTTTCAGCAGCAACTGTACTGACCGCATGTGTCGTCGTCCAAGGAAAAACGTGACATTGATTAGATTGTAACACAGGCAGGTTATGGGTAGACAGCTGTGTGAATACCTCATACTCAGTCCAGCAGTGCTGGAATGTAAACACTAAGTATGACTTTCTCGAAATTACTGTTACGTATGCTTGAAAAATAAAATGTATATATTTATACGATTACGTTTTTGCCACAGTATTTCACCAAACTATTGCCTTCTGTAGTTAAATCTTTGAAACCTTTAGCAAAATGTATTCATTGGGATCATGTTTTTTTTTTTTTCTTTCCCAGTCTATAATAGAAATGTCTTGTACAGAAGTATGGTTGTGTCTAACCTATTTATTCCACATGTAGTTTATTGGTTTTCTAAAAAACAAATAAATAAAATAAAATATTTCCTTTGAATGCTCTTGAAAGTGCATTTTGTTGCCAAATATCAAACCTGAATTTGCTCTGAATAGCAAAGATGAGCTTGAAGCTTGATTTTCTGAGATCACAGTACGCATTTTACTAGACACGAGTTTAATGACAAATTAATCATAAAACATGAAGACTAAATCATAACATGAAAATGTGAAAAGAAAGTGAAACTGATACTGTAGTGTGCAAGAGTTGTCTGAGTGTGCTAAAACCCAACATGGATTCACTGCAGATGTGATAATGTGAGATATGCTCACTAGCTCTTTACCAAGCTTTCACAGATGTTGTGAAAGAAAAACTAACATGACCCACAGCAGTACCTGGTAAGATGCTAAAAGAACAATCACTCTATTTTAAAGCCAGTTTTCTGTCTGTTTTTCACTATGCGTCTGAAAGTGAGGTTGATGCGTGGCATTTTGACCTTTTTTCTGACTGGAAGACTGTGATACCAGTATGTGTTTGTGGGATAGTTCATGAGCAGTAGACTCCCGTGAGCCAGCTCCAGCTTCACAGGCTCAATCTGACGTTTGCTAGAACCAGTCCGTGCATCCTTATGACGGAAAATGAAGTCACGGGCAGCCCCTAGAGATACAGAGGCAATAGGGCAGGCAGGATCGAGTTCCCGTTCATCATCCCGATGCTCTCCAATGTGATCATGACCATCATTATATCTGATGGTGAAAACACAAACAAAAACACACTTTCCTCACTTTGAAAGAACATTATTTCTTTCAAAAGAAACAGGACAGTGATGTCTACATGTCAACAGCAGACAGTTTAATTACCTGTTTATCAAAACAAAGTTGAACGTATGGCCTGTTGCCCTGGTAACAGCATCTCGAATGCGTTCCAAAGTGGAAGTCCATGGTTTTGCCATGAGATGGACTCCAGAGAAAGAGTACATCAGTCCTTCGTCGCCGTATGTGGCTTGCTTCCTTGGAACACTGTATGACCTTCCATACACTTGTAGTTTAGCTTTGTCACCTTTGTCACCGAGAAAATGGAATGGAAACACAAAACATTTCAATCACCATCCAAACAACAACAGGATACAGTGTTATATGAATATGGCTCACAGCAAATTATACAAGTATAATAATGAAGTTGGATTGTTTAACAAGATAATACATTATGTATGTTTCCTGTAGCTGTAAAACCAATATACATATTCTAAAGTTTGGTGTCAGTAAGTTTTTTTTATTTAATTTTTTTATACATTTATACTTTTGCTCAGCAAGGACACATTAATTGATTAATTGAACATAGACTTATAGTGTTACAAAGTATTTCTATTTCAAATAAATGCTTTATCAAAGAATCCTAAAACAAAATACATAATTTGCACAAAAATATTAGCAGCACAACTGTTTTCATCTTTGATAATAATAAATGATTCTTGATCACCAAATCGTCAAATTAGAATGATTTATGAAGGATCATGTGACACTGAAGTGTCATCCTGTCAAAACACAGGAATAAGTAACATTTTAAAATATATTAAAATAGACTACAATTCTTTTAAATTGTAATAATTCACAATATTACTGTTCTATTGTAGTTTGATCAAATAAAAGCAACCTTGGTGACCATAAGAGATTTCTTTCAAGAACATAAGAAAATCTTACTGATCCCAATCTTCCGAACAGCAGTGTACATGATACAAAGGTGCCTTCAATACCTGTAAAGTACTCCACCTCCTCTTCTAGCTGGTTAAAAAGGTGATCAGCCTCCTCTTTGTCAAACAGCAAACTGTAGTCACAGTCCAATCCCTCTGCCTCAATCTTCTTCCAGGGGATGGGCTGAGAAAACTCCTCTTCCACCTCACATTCCTCTTTGTATTTCTTGAATGGTTCCTCTGTTTTACATTCATCTGCCTCAACAGCAGATCTTTTTCTGTGCCGAGTTACAAACTTATCCATCTATTATACACCTGTAAAACAAAACAAAAAACTCACTTTTCAGACTGCCTGGTTCTATTTTCTAAACCACTTTTAAATTACAATTAACAGTTTATATTAACTAATTAACCGTAAACAGGTACGGTGCCCACATCTACATATCATGCACATTTTTACAGCGAAATATAGTTGACAGCAAACCATGATTAGTGCACTATGGTCACCAATGTTTTGGTGGGTGTTAGTAACACGTGAAAAGCGGCAGCACGGCCCGGATCTTCGTTTATGCACGTGCATTATCTTACTGAAACGTTGGGAAAACATTCAGTATGGTCTCTTACCTCAGTTGCGTTTATGGTGTGATAAATCACCCACGCTACATAGCTTACCGTTCAAATTCTGTCCCAATTTTGTTTTATTTCCAGCATTCGCGCGGGTGGCACACCTCCGGAAATGTTCGTCCACGTCATTACCGATGTCACGTGATATACAGTACTTTACTTTTCGATGGTTACATTGTACAAACGCGTCTGGTCTAACAGTGAGTAATTAGGAAAACCATGTAAACAAACATCATGCTGCCTGCCAGGGTAAATACTATGCCCAAACAGGCAAGTATTAAGATTACACGGACGTTTTAAGTTTAAGATAGCATTTTAACGTATTCAGGGTAAGAATAAGAATAGCTACGGTAAATTAAGGAGGTAAATTATTCGTTAATTATTAAACGTAACAGTTATCAAATTGTGATAACTATTCAGAACTGTGGACACCCATCACTACTAAACAGAGTTTGCAAAGAGGACCATTTCAAAAGTGCAACATTTTATTCACTGTTGTGAAGAAGACAGTCATTTTTGACAAAAATGTGAGTCAAATATAGGCTACTGGAGGACTACAAAGACTTTGTCATTCTAAATGGTCACAGATCATTCCATTATAACAGATTATTTTTAGTTCATGTGTGTTACCTGAATAAGGCTGAAATGGTTAAATTTATTTATTTCATTAATCCACCTAAGTTAGTACTGTGCAAAAAGAAAGAAAAAAGACAATGAATGAAAAACAGAGAATGAGGAATAAAGAACTTTCATCATGTCTTCTTAGCAGACTACTCCACATTTTCATAATCATTGTCCGTGCAGTTTGCATACATCTCGTCTGCTTGTGCTGCACTGTTCATATAAATTGCAACCTTATTTTCAGGCCTATTGATGTAAACTGAAGAAAACTGTCCTGAAACAATAAATACTGATATAATAATAATAATAATGAAAGTAATTCAGGTTTTATTTATTACTTATTTATTTATATTTTTAAATTATATACTCACTTTTTCCTTTGGAGACATTTTTTCTGAACTCATGATCATTCTCTGTAGCAGAAAGGGAATAACTACAATGTCTTAATGTTTTACTTATAGCATTTTTAGACATTAATTTGGTCTGTACATCAAATATTAGTATTATAACCTACTATTTGAGTAAAACAAGAAATACTCATTAAACCTACCATAGATTGTTTGATCTTTGTTGGCATCTCGAACTGTCATCACAATGAAAGAAAGAAAATGTTTGAAACAGGATCTTTTCAAACTTGAAACAGACTTGATTCATGAGACCGTGTGTTCTTGAAAATGGTCACATGCATCACAGCTGTGCTGCGATTGCTGTGAATATAAATAAAGTGCTTACCCTGCTGGCTGTTTGCATAATATGGTTGATCTAATGTTTCTGAGAAAAATAAAAGAGATTAAGTTACTTTACTTAGTATGCAAATCTTGCATATTTATAATTTATTCATAATTGATTTGATATACTTACTATTTCGTTTATGAACAGTGCAACACACCGTGACCACAAGAAGAAAAATAATAATAGTTGCTCCTCCTGCTACGAAGGGCCAGAAAGACATCACTGTGTCCTATGAGCTTTCTGATTCACCTTGTACAAATTCTTCTGCCTTTCAGCCAAAACAATTATAACGTGTAAAAAGAAAAACAGACAGTATGTCTAATTTTAACTGGAGATATGGTGTAATTTTATAATTAAATAGTATAAGTATTTAAAAAGTTTAAGTGTCAGGACACAATAAAATATACAAAACTACAGTATATGTCTTTGAAAATGTGGACATTTTTATGTTTTTACTCACGTGTGAATTCCAGTGTCCTGATGCTATAGTTAAAGTCTTCAACAGTTCACAGTGGGACAGACCCATATGCCACTGCTACACATTATAGAGGAGGATAGAGCAGTTTATAGTCATATAATTTGGAGAAGGTCTTCTTCTGTTATCCTAAACCTTTACTTCACCTTTTAGACTGTTCTCTAAAATTAGACACAGCTGCACTGGTGTGACATCTCTGCTGTGCCGTCTGGTCTGAAAAGAGCCATTTCAAAGAATCAAGAGAGCATCTCTTTGCTCAAACCTGAGAAACCACAACAGTAAACAAATGATATTCACAAGTTTCCGTCTGCACTTCACAGGTCGATCAAATGTTGCACCGTGGTTATGTTTGCTGAGCTTCCTGCAGTTTTACAATTTTTATAAGCAAACTTTAAATAATGATATGCTGCTCAGACTGGGAATATAATGTCTTTTTATAGAATTTCATATTTAATTAGAAAATCCTCAAAATTATTGTTAATGGAAACCACAACACACTGTTACATTATGCTTGCTTGCTACATGAAAGTTAGAGTTAACTCAAAATGTCTGATTAAAACCATATGCATAACCAGAAATAAACCTTACCATTTAGAGATGAAACATGCAGAGTAAAAATACCCACAGTTCAACACAGAAAGAAAGAATGGATCATTTGTTTTTAGACAAACATCAGGAGCGTATGCTGTAAGCCTTGAAACAATTCACTCTGCTTTGTGTAGGGGAAAGAGGCTGTTGGACAAGTGTCTTCTGCCGTCATTTCCTGCTAGCTCTACCTACTTGGCCAGTGTCCAGAAGACAGTTACTGTGCTCAGGTGGGTGTTTGTATGAACTTTACGATCTTTGCTATCACAAAAAAACCCACTAATTTATATTAAGGTGGCTTTTTGAATTAAACTTCAAGATGTTCAGTTTTTTACTAGACTGAAAGAAATAAGATATTGTTAATATCATTTACTTCTTACTCGGCTATTTTGCTTTAATCATTTACTATCTTTAGGAATAAATCTTTTTAAATCAAGTCAAGTCACCTTTATGCACCCTCTATTTATATAGCGCTTTATACAATACAGATTGTGTCAAAACAGCTTTACAGTGTTAAACAGGAAAATAATGTTTCAATAATGCAAACAAAACAAAAAAACAGTTCTGCTGTAAAGCAGCTCTAAAAAGAGGACAATAGCAAACAGTCAAGTTTTCAGTTAAAGTCAGTTCATCGTTGTTCAGTGATGTCAGCGTCCAGCTTGGTTCCGTTCTCATCCAATAGTTTATGTGCCATTAAAACAATTGCCAATGAGAAGAAGAAAAAAACTGAGGTGGAATTCACTCAGCAAATCTGCTCTTTATTAACAATAAATGATTAGATTTTTAATATGACAAGTTATTAATGACAATGTTAAATCATGTAAGTTAATATAAGTTAAAGGACCACAGTTCTGATGGAGATGATTAAAGAGCTACGGAGGTACATACAGGTGCATCTCAATAAATTAGAATGTCGTGGAAAACTTCATTTATTTCAGTAATTCAACTCAAATTGTGAAACTCGTGTATTAAATAAATTCAATGCACACAGACTGAAGTAGTTTAAGTCTTTGGTTCTTTTAATTGTGATGATTTTGGCTCACATTTAACAAAAACCCACCAACTCACTATCTCAACAAATTAGAATACTCCATAAGACCAATAAAAAAAATGTGTACAGGTGCATCTCAATAAATTAGAATGTCGTGGAAAAGTTCATTTATTTTAGTAATTCAACTCAAATTGTGAAACTCGTTTATTAAATAAATTCAATGCACACAGACTGAAGTAGTTTAAGTCTTTGGTTCTTTTAATTGTGATGATTTTGGCTCACATTTAACAAAACCCCACCAATTCACTATCTCAACAAATTTGAATACTTCATAAGACCAATAAAAAAACATTTTTAGTGAATTGTTGGCCTTCTGGAAAGTGTGTTCATTTACTGTACATGTACTCAATACTTGGTAGGGGCTCCTTTTGCTTTAATTACTGCCTCAATTCGGCGTGGCATGGAGGTGATCAGTTTGTGGCACTGCTGAGGTGGTATGGAAGCCCAGGTTTCTTTGACAGTGGCCTTCAGCTCATCTGCATTTTTTGGTCTCTTGTTTCTCATTTTCCTCTTGACAATACCCCATAGATTCTCTCTGGGGTTCAGGTCTGGTGAGTTTGCTGGCCAGTCAAGCACAGCAACACCATGGTCATTTAACCAACTTTTGGTGCTTTTGGCAGTGTGGGCAGGTGCCAAATCCTGCTGGAAAATGAAATCAGCATCTTCAAAAAGCTGGTCAGCAGAAGGAAGCATGAAGTGCTCCAAAATTTCTTGGTAAACGGGTGCAGTGACGTTGGTTTTCAAAAAACACAATGGACCAACACCAGCAGATGACATTGCACCCCAAATCATCACAGACTGTGGAAACTTAACACTGGACTTCAAGCAACTTGGGCTATGAGTTTCTCCACCCTTCCTCCAGACTCTAGGACCTTGGTTTCCAAATGAAATACAAAACTTGCTCTCATCTGAAAAGAGGACTTTGGACCACTGGGCAACAGTCCAGTTCTTCTCCTTAGCCCAGGTAAGACGCCTCTGACGTTGTCTGTGGTTCAGGAGTGGCTTAACAAGAGGAATACGACAACTGTAGCCAAATTTCTTGACACATCTGTGTGTGGTGGCTCTTGATGCCTTGACCCCAGACTCAGTCCATTCCTTGTGAAGTTTTCTTAAATCTCAAATTCTTGAATCGATTTTGCTTGGCAATCCTCATAAGGCTGCGGTTCTCTCGGTTGGTTGTGTATCTTTTTCTTCCACACTTTTTCCTTTCACTCAACTTTCTGTTAACATGCTTGGATACAGCACTCTGTGAACAGCCAGCTTCTTTGGCAATGAATGTTTGTGGCTTACTCTCCTTGTGAAGGGTGTCAATGATTGTCTTCTGGACAACTGTCAGATCAGCAGTCTTCCCCATGATTGTGTAGCCTAGTGAACCAAACTGAGAGACCATTTTGAAGACTCGGGAACCCTTTGCAGGTATTTTGAGTTGATTAGCTGATTGGCATGTCACCATATTCTAATTTGTTGAGATAGTGAATTGGTGGGTTTTTGTTAAATGTGAGCCAAAATCATCACAATTAAAAGAACCAAAGACTTAAACTACTTCAGTCTGTGTGCATTGAATTTATTTAATACACGAGTTTCACAATTTGAGTTGAATTACTGAAATAAATGAACTTTTCCACGACATTCTACTTTATTGAGATGCACCCGTATTTGTGTCTGTCTTTAGCTGTGATTGGTGGAATTTCAAAAAAGGTCTCACTGCCCTCTAGTGGCATCACAGATGAAGATACTAACGTGAGCCCAAATGGAGACATTTCTTATTTCTCCAAGAGCAGTAACATCATCCCTCCACCAGAAATAATCTTCTGAACTGTGCATGTTTTGAATATGTTTGGCTTTGATTTTTACATTTGTATATGTACAACCCGGACAAAAAGTCTGATCCACCACAATCATTCTCAGTTCTCTTGATGTATAATGAATTCCACATATTTATTGATGTTCCACATTATTGCAGTTGTGCATTTTAACTATAGATTGGATTGCTGAGTGACACTCCTATGGAAAAAAAGAGAAAAAGGAAAAACAAAGCTTTAATAAAACTTATTTTATCTTCTATTTTAACTTCCCCTTCTTCTGGCTGTTAAATAAATAGCCTAATGAAAATCACTAAATAACATTAATAAGTTTGATAGATGATACATTTCCTACTATAAGTACAAACTAATATGTTTTCATCAAAGTTAGTTTCCAAGTTATCAACAAACATCTACATATTTTTCATAGTGAAATTACACAAGAAGGACATGTGACAATACTGCTGATATGATTTCATCTATAGTCACAAATGTAAGATCATACTTACTGTTTTCATTAGTGAACTTTGTTTGGGAGGTGTTCTCTGCAAAGATTTAATAGAAACATACTTGACTATAGTCTTTGACAAAGTTTAGTGTACAAGTAAAGTCAAATTGTAGAGCTTTCAAACAAAAACAGTTATAATGAGCTGAAAACCTACCATAGACAGGTTCACAGATGTTATTTTCTTGACCTGTAACACCATAGTTAAACGATTCAGAAACAGAGCATTTATGTGCTTGTTTGTTGAAAGCAGCATAGAAAACCAAGTTAATAATACGTCATGCCATAAATCTTTATATCGGTTACATTTCTGTCCAGCTGCACAGATTAACTGTGCCAATAATTATGTATGTATATTTACAAATGATTTACATCAATATCTAGTGTTAAAGATAATGTACTTTTAAAGAAGAGCTGATTACATGAAACGTAAAGATAAACAGAATTCTAATTCTGAAATGGTACTTACGTTTGAAGAATTTACATGCAACAACAAGAAGCACAAGTAGCACTACTAGCAGTGCTGCTCCTCCTGCTGCTCCAGTTGGGATCAGCCAAGTCAGAGAATCCACTGAAACAACAGCTGGTTCTGAAGAATGTGCATTCATGTTAGACAATGACAGTCAGATTTTAAGGCACATTTCAAGCAATAGATGCACATTAAGACTTTGACCAGCAATATTCTTATTTATATTCATATTACATTTATATTACATTTAATCATTAAGCAGACACTTATCCAAAGCGACTTGATGAGGAAAATAGAAGCAATGAAACCAACAAAAAAGCAATAATATATAACTGCTGTGACAAGTCCCGGATAGTCTAATGCAGTACACTAGGTTTATTTATTTATTTATTATAATAAATAAAATAATAAAAAGTATATAGAATAGACAGAGGTGGATAGTAATGAAGTACATTTACTTGATTACTTTACTTAAGTACACTTTTTGAGTATCTGTACTGAGTATTATGTTTTTGGGGAAACGTATGACTTTAACTTCACTACATTTGAAAGACGAATATTGTACTTTTCACTCCACTACTATAAGTAATCACTCTTGTAGGGTTACATGAAGTGATTTCCCAGCATTTTTGAACACGGGCCAGTTGCAAATGTGATATTTATTTACAACAATTCGATACTAAGAAGTTAATATTGTGATATATATTAGACACCATATTGTCTGATTTTGCAAAATTGTGTAAATGAAAATGTTACCTAAAGCCACAGAACAACTGTTGTGCATCTCCTAACAAAACACAGTAGGTGTTTGACTTGAAACTGCACTGCAAAGGCCGTTCTGTGTATGACATCAAAGTGCCGCGAGAGCGATGATGTCAAATAAATCTTGCAGTTTTGCGTTTTAGTTAAAGCAGTGTTGCTGTTGTAAAGTTACACAGCTACAGGTGTGTCGCTGGGTTTTAAAGCAGGTTCGCAGTTTCACTATCCACTTGGTTTAAATGTGGATGAAATGGCTAAGTGTGCACACACTGCCAGAGCTGTGTGAGATCACTACCATGCTGCTTTTGTTGGGGTGGGTAGGGGTGTTAAAAAAAAAAAAATGGCCAACTCACTTGTTTCATTTCTATAGGTTTTTAACATTCTAAAAGCTCTTTATACTCCAAAGATACTACAAGCTAGTCAGTGTATTCAGTAGGTGCAATGTATTGTAAGTTGCTTCAGAGGCATAAGGTATTGCAAGTATTACATACAACAATAATAAAACAGTGCATTGACATTAAAAAGAAAATTTACTTTTGGTACTTAAGTACTTTTAAAAACAAGTACTTCTGTATTTTTAATTAAGTACAAATCTGTCTTTACAACTTTCACTTGTAATGAAGTAAAATTTGACAAGCAGTATCTGTACTTTCACTCAAGTAATGGAGTTGTGTACTTTGTCCACCTCTGAGAATAGAAATACAATAGAGAGAGCTAGTGTTAGAGGGTCATTTTTTAATAAAAAGAAAACAAGTTGATAGAATAGAAATAGAATAGAAAGTGTTAGTATTATAGAGGGTCAAGTTTTTTATAATAAATAAAAGAAAACAAGTAGATAGAAGTAGAATAGAGAGTGCAAGTGTTAGAGGGAGAAGGTTTTTAATAAATAAAAAAAAGTAGATAGAATAGAAATTGAATAGAGAGTGTTTGTGTTAGAGGGTCAAGTTTTTATTTCAAATAAATAAAAAAAGTAGATAGAATAGAAATTGAATAGAGAGTGTTTGTGTTAGAGGGTCAAGTTTTTATTTCAAATAAATAAAAAAAGTAGATAGAATAGAAATCAAATAGAGAGTGTGTTAGAGGGTCACATTTTTTTCAAATAAATAAAAAGAAAACAAGTAGATAGAATAGAAATCAAATAGAGAATGTTAGTGTTTGAGGGTCAAGTTTTTTCAAATAAGTAAAAAGAAAACAAGTAGATAGAATATAAATCGAATATAGAGTGGAAGTGTTAGTGTCAAGTGTAGATGGAAGAGATGGCTAAAAACTCAGCTGCTCAGATCCAGTTGGGCAGATTATTCCACCAGCAGGGAACAGGTAAGGTATAAAAGTCAGTGAAAGTGATTTTTTGCCTCTTTGGGTTGACAAATGCACCATTCACTTACAGAATGCAAGCTTCATTTACCATTGTGTAGTTCAATCCTCTTATAGGCTAGGAGACAGCCAGTCTCTCTGAACAGTGTGCAGTGGTAGACACCTAAATCAGACTGCTGCACATTACGGATCTGGATGGAGAAGTCCAGCAGTTCAGACTCTAGTAATTTTGGGAATGTCTTAATCCGTCCACGTCGGTTATTCCAGAATTTAGCCTCACCATCCAGACTGATCTCCACAATTTCTCTGTTTGTTGAATTGAGGTGAGTCCACACCACGCAAGTTTCCTTTGTCTGGTTTGAATTTAAGTCTGATTCAAAGAAACAGGGCAGCAGGACTTCAGACTGAAGCTCAGTAGGTAAACTGACATTGGTGATTTGATCTCCCCGACATACATTCAAACCTGTAAAAACCACAAAATCTTATACCACCAACATCTTGTCTAATGTCATTCGTGCCTACTGTGTGGGTTCATCAGGTTTCTCATAAATGAATGTACAATTACATCTATATCTATCTATCTATCTATCTATCTATCTATATAATTTCACTGAACAATTCAAAGCTTAAGCTATTGAGTCATTGCTTAGAATCCAGATCAGATGACCGATTACTAAAAACTTGAACTAACGAAAAACAAAACTATGTTATTTTGCCATGTGATAAATAGGATACATTTCTATGTTCATAGATCAAACTTTAATATTGATATTTTTAATGGATTAACTAAACATACAATTTAGTAATTATATGTGCTTCCTTGGCACATATCCTTTTTTTTTTTTTTTTTTTACCAAAATAATGTTTGTATCTTACCATGTATAAATTGAACATCAAAAATAAGCAGTCCTAAAATCCAGGAGATAAAGTAACTGTTCACACACGGCATGTTTCAGAAGAGCAGTTGTAGTTTGTGTTGTCGACTTTGCCTATACCACCACTATGGTCCCCCCCACCCCCTCTCTCTTTCTCGAAACCATTCTTGTGTTTTTTGCTGCTTACAGGCTGTGAATGGTACTACAGCAAAGTTTACAAACAATAACAAAAGTATATAGTTTTATGTAGACCTACTTCAACTGATACGGTGATCCTGATTCACATCGTAGAAGTATTAATAACTAGTGACAAGCATGATATTTACACTTTTGGGCCGAGTAACTGTAAGAGTCACTTCATAAAGCTCCCTGTGTGTTCGACGCTGCAGTTCACAACCTCAATAGTAAATGCCTCTAGAATCAGACTATTAGACAATCTAGAAAAACAAACAAAACTGCAATTGTATTGAAAGTTTTATATGTGCGTTTATTAATCAGAATGAATGTAGAAGGTATTGTTGGCTCATTTGTGATAAATTACTTTTTGAGTACCTGAGGTATTTAACCAACTAGTCAGGCGCTTAACGGGATGTGGTTTTGAGGTAAGGCTTTCATAAATAGTCTAAAAGATCTGGGAGGTTCAAATCGCTCAACACTATTAGTAACTCAAATGTGCTGTTTCAGCATTTACCTCACTAATAAAATAAATTACTGTCTCAAATGTGGTTTTAATTTTTAGTTGATGAAATGGTTGAAAGTAGCATTGCAGCAAATGAAACTGCAGAATTGAGTGCAGTGCACTGCTGGTTACAGCTCATGCACTTTTACCCCAACATCTTCCTGTGAAAGAAAAAACGTAAACGTCATAATCCATGATGTCACATGTTTCTTGGTAACATTTGATGTAGATTCATCTGTAACGTTCTGTGTGTAAACAGTGTGTCAAACTGTTCAAAGAGTCATCTAAGAAAGGCTAACCTACTTCAACTGATCCGGTGATCCTGATTCACATCGTAGAAGTATTAATAACTAGTGACAAGCATGATATTTACACTTTTGGGCCGAGTAACTGTAAGAGTCACTTCATAAAGCTCCCTGTGTGTTCGACGCTGCAGTTCACAACCTCAATAGTAAATGCCTCTAGGATTTTATTTAAATGGATTTTATTCCCCTAATACAGATTTAATTTTTGGATAAACTGTGCCTTTTAGGTGGGTCTTGCAAAGGTGTATTTGCATGTAAGTTTCAGATATCTATAAAGTAATTTTGACTAGTAAGAATGTACATTTTTAGATTGAAATTCCTTAAAGATTAAAAATTGTCTTTGATCTTTCAAGCTGTTTAATGCCACTCAGCGGGTGTTGCATGCATCAGTCCAAAAGAAGTTAAATAAAAAGCGCCCATCCATAAAAAGAAATATCCATATTCAAAACGTAATAATCACTTTAAAGGGTTAGTTCACCCAAAAATGAAAATTAGCCCACAAATTACT
>NW_015635305.1:1621467-1622045 GCF_001515625.1 Sinocyclocheilus rhinocerous
ATGCACCCATCCATAAAAAAAGTGTCTCACACGGCTCCGGGGGGTGAACAAAGGCCTTCTGTAGTGAATCGATGCGTTTTTGTAAGAAAAATATCCATATTCAAAACTTAATAATCACTTTAATGTAGCTTGCGCTCACTATTGTACACTGGAAGAAGTTCTGGGCGGATGACGTATGGAGGTCGGCTTTGCGCATGCACCACTCAGAAGTGACGAACGCGGAAGCGCAGCGGAGAGATCAAAACAAAACAACGGTCACTAATTAGAAGCACAGAACGAGGATTTGTAAAGAAGATTTGTAAAAGCCAAGAGTCTAGATTTAAATTGTCGGACCTGACGTTTTATTCTTATCCAAAACAACTAGATGTGATATGAGTGTGATACATGCATACATACATACACTACCAGTCAAAAGTTTTTGAACAGTAATATTTTTTTATGTTTTTTAAAGAAGTCTTTTCTCACCAAACCTGCATTTATTTGATCCAAAATACAGCAAAAGCAGTAATATTGTGAATTTTTTTTACTATTTAAAAGAACTGCTTTCTATTTAAATATATATTAAAATGTCATTTATT
>NW_015635305.1:1622325-1629722 GCF_001515625.1 Sinocyclocheilus rhinocerous
GGGGAAAGAAATTATAGAAATTAATACTTTTATTTAGCAAGGATGCTTTAAATTGATCAAAAGTGATGATAAAGACATTCATAATGTTACAAAAGATTTCCATTTCAGATAAATGCTATTCTATTCATCATGTGAAAAATTCTACTCAGCTGTTTTCAACATAATAAAAATAATACATGGTTTTTTTTTTTAGCAGCAAATCAGAATATTTGAATGATTTCTGAAGGATCATGTGACTTGAGTAATGATGCTAAAAATTCAGCTTTGAAATCACAGTGATTCTGAAGCACTCGTAAATCTCAGTCCCCCTCGCTGTTGTTGAGGTTTGGATCTCTCTCATAATTTCCTATACTTAGAAATATTAAAAAGAACAAAGAGGACAATATATTAGATATATTACAAAACATAATGATACAGTCAGATACTAATATAGGGATAACTTACAGTCAGAGACAGATAGAGGGATGACAAGTACAGTCAGATAAAGATAGAGAATAATAAAAGGAAAAAGAGATCTTGGTGTTTGTGTTTGTGTTTGTGCACTTACATTTCAGAAATTCCACTGAAAATCCTTCACTTTGCAAAGAAGAGTGGCGACATGTGGGTTCACTTCAACCTGTTTCTTCATTACCCCTGTTGTTTTAGATGGCACTTTTCCTTTCAACTTCTTTGTTCCTCTCTTTGGATTAATGCCTACAAAGTGCCTAAAGGGTCAGGAAACAAACAATATGTAATTCACATTGGTTTTAGCTTTTGAGGCATGTAATCAGGTTTTTGAAATTTGACCATATTTTAGATAAGTGTTTCTTAACTCCAGTCCTGTGGACCCACCTCCCAGAAAATTTTTGATGTCCCAGTAATTAAAACACCTGATTTAACTCATTAGTTTGCAAGTGTTAAACAGGGAGACATCTAAATCATTCTCAACCCTAAAAAATTCTATCTCTTCTCGAGTTGAGAAACGTTGTGTTAAAGGCCTCAACATAAATAAAACATATCTACTGATATAAAATATTTACATATACAAAATGGAGGAACTTAAATTGTTAGAAATCAACCATTACCTTTGAATGAAGTCCAAAGTTCCGGCTGTCTCCTCCTGGTACTCCAGATTGAATATGTAACGTGCTGCGAACAGAGAGGCAAGGCCAGACAGGAAGCTGGGCTGGATTAATTATTTTAAACCAATGTTAACAAGAGGCATTACAAACAATAAGCAAATTAGCAAGTTAGCAAAGGTCCTTAAATACACATTTAGCTGGTTACGTTAACCGCTTTAACAGCACCGTTCGGAATTTACACAACACACACATCCTCCGTGAGCGGGCTGACCGCGGTGCTTTAGCGACACGTTTTCATTTCGGCGCCAGTGTTAACAGATGACTGCCTGTGCAAATCTGATTTACACCATAAAATATTCACGACAAAGTGTGCTGATCAACATGAAGTTCAAGGGAATCACAGCTGTTGTCATTGAAGCATGTAATTCTTAACGTAGGAACCCAGAGATTTTCTGCCCATAGCCGCTGTAACGCCGGGGAATGTGTGAAATACCGCGACCGCGCTGCTGAAACCCCGTGCAAGTCTCCTTCGCGCCCTGCGGACGGAGGATGCGTGAATCCGGGGTTACCAATATGAACCGCAAACATAGATACCTTCATATACTACTACAGTTACCAAACATGAAAAATAAAAAACTGAAATAAGTCACTTACCACAGTTGAGAATCACTGCTCTTGCCGCTCCCGAATCTCGACCATTGAAGATCCCATGCCTCTGTATATTTGAAATTTACAGCAATATACTGTACATTTGTGTCAAACATCATGTGACCCCAGAATGCATTGCAGTTTACAGCAATATGCTGTATTATTAGAAAAACAGCCCACTGCTGTAAAATATTGCTGTAATTTTTTACAGCAGTTCGTTACAGTGTGGTCAGTTAGAAAAGATATAGAATGCCGAGTCAGAACAGTCTGAATGTCTGACCTGAGTTTGGTGGTTATGACTAGTCAAAAAAACATTGTAGAAATCTTCAATGACTAGTCAAAATTATGTTGTAGATATCTTAATGCCAATTACAATGAGTCAAAAATTGCAGAAAACATCTGGATTTCGTATTTTCATTCGACAAAACTAAATTATGACTAGTAGAGCAAGGTGTAAATGCTAAAGCAGCTTGCCATACCCCTGTGGGAATTAAATAGTAAATGGAGGGCAATATTGTGTAACTCCTCCTCAAAACAAGTCTAGGGAAAACAACACAAGAACAAATCAATAAATGGTTGGAAATGGGATTTTCAAAAAAGCTGTGGAGATGTGGAAACAAGATGGGGGAAAAAAAACCTAGATCCTTCTCTTCAAGCAAAGAAACAAAAATGCAAGTGAGAAAAAATCCAGGAGGGGTGCCACAGGTGCTGCCCATTCTCAGCAGTCCCGCCTACCAAGGAGTCATACTGTGGAATTCTCACAACACACACACACACACACACACACACACATGTTGTGTTTCCATTCACATACACACACAGAGGAATAAGGGGGTAACCCTTACCTGGTATTATTTACCTGGTGGGATTATTATTCAAATTAACATTCAAAGTGATAAAATCGAACTGGTAAAATTAGAGACTTAACCTCTATGGAACTGAAACATAATAGGAATGGTTAATATTTCCAGATCATTTCCTTGTTAAAACAACAATTTTTCTTGTTTATTTTCAAGTCAAGTCAAGTCACCTTTATTTATATAGGGCTTTATCCACCTTATTCCTGATGAGCCTACTGCGTTTTGAATTTTGGGTTGCACTTCCAGTTTGGGGAACTTTCATTCAAAAAGACTGAAACAAATCATTTCAGATCATAAAGTTGCCTTACAAATAAAGCTTATCCATCTTTTTGAGTGAATGAGCTGTTGATTTTCCTTTATGTTTTATTTTCAGACATCATGAGAATAATGTAACGCTTGGTATTTTAAACTGACGTTACGAGATGCCAAGCTCGTTTCAGCCTCTGCATCTTTTCCTCATGATTATTTTCTTTTTTGTCTTTGCATTCCGCTGTAATATTATAAAAATTGACACTAAACATTTGTGGTCTGTTCTTCCGATTTAATTTAAGACATATAATTCACTAGAATTCACGAAGAATCTCTCATTTTCTCTTCAAATCCTCACGTCTCTTTGCAGGTTTGTTTGTTTTCACAGGTAAATACAATTTATTATCTTTCAAAATGACGGAAATAACTTTGAAATAGTATCACGCAATGAGGAAGTTAATGAACATTTTTGATTAAGGCAACATTGTTGTATAGTTAATACAGATATTCCTACAGTGATATTTCACCCGTCTGTTATTGCTATGGAAAGAATCTTATCGCTTTTGGGGTTCGCTTTCATCAACTTGTGTTCGAGATCCACCTATGGGAAGGGCATCCGTACCTGACCTCTGCAGAAGCATCCAATTGCACCAAGTCTGGCTAGACAAACAGAAGCGCGCAGCCAATGCCAGGTAAGGCCCCACCCCCTTACCTGAGAGCATATAAGGCCTGCACGCGACGCTATTCTCCAGTTGTCATTCGCTTCTCACGATCTCTGCACCTCACAGCTCGGGTTGGATTTATCACTGCTCACTTTTCGTGACTTCAGGAGGACATATCGTCAAGATCAGCCTCCTCCAGACGTGACAGTCTTTTATTCAGCCCAGAAAAAGCTGTTTTTGCATCCTGAGCCGCCCACGCTCTGTGATTATTTTCACCTGCTCCCCTTTTCCACGGCTGCCCGCCACGGATTTTATTCAGTTTTTCGCCGGCATTTCGTTCTCTAAACCTACTTCTCTCGGGGGCTGCACATCACGGGCCTGCCCGGCAGCGTGTGGCGCGCTGATCGCCGCTAAGGATCCGCACCCCTTCTGCGTGGTCTGCTTGGGCCTCAAGCGCGCTGCAGAGGCTTTGGAGAACCCGGAAAACTTCAGCCATTGCCTCACATTGCCTAAAAAGCTCCTTTGGCGCTGTCTCAAAGTTGCCGTGACCCAGTGCATCGAGCTCTGCCTTTCGGACTCGGATGGGGGACACGGTGATGACGACGTGCTACCGGGGGTCTCCCGGGGCGCAACGTCTCTCAACTGGGCTGACCAGCCCAATCCTGTTTTTTCCGAAGAGGACATCTTCGCGGGTAACTTCCCGTTTGCCGACGAACTGGTTGGTTCCGGCGACGATGACGATGCGGGCCTTCTCGGGGTCTCGGAGGACGAGGAGGCCATCCCGCCCTCTAGCGTTCCCCTGGCTAACGCCCCCGCTTTACCCCAGTCTATCCTCCTGGACGTGTGTGAACGAGCGGCCGCTCGCCTCAACATTGAGTGGCCGGCTCCGCAGAGCGCCACCGACCAGGAAAGGGACATTTACGACAGGAAACTGCTGGGACCGCCTCCCGACCCGAGGAAACAACTATTTCCCGTCCTCCCGCCCCCGCTGCTTTACCCCAGTCTATCCTCCTGGACGTGTGTGAATGAGCAGCCGCTCGCCTCAACATTGAGTGGCTGGCTCCGCAGAGTGCCACCGACCAGGAAAGGGACATTTACGACAGGAAACTGCTGGGACCGCCTCCCGACCCGAGGAAACAACTATTTCCCGTCCTCCCAGCATGCGCTAAGCACATGAGACACAAGTGGGGCGATCCGCTCGATCTTAAACACGGTCTCACGTGCCTCGAGGTGAAGGATATGGGAGCTCTCGGCATGGGTGATCCCCCTGCCATCGAGCCCTCTATCGCCAGGCACCTTAACCCCGTCCACGGCGGGCTGCTCGCTCCCCTGAAGCCAGTTTTGCCCAATAAAATGGACCGTTTTTCTGCCTCAATTCACCAGGCCGCTTACCAATCCTCGGCCTTGGCTGTCAGGGCCCTAAACGTTTCATCTCTCCTCTAAGCTTACCAAGCGGAGATTTTGGACGATTTAGGGCAGCAGCTGGACAAAGGAGCTCCCTCTCCAACCTTGTGGAAGGAGATCGTCACTGTCAATGACCTCGTCCTCCGCAATGCCCGTCAGGCCGTCCAAGCCTGCGGGCGCTCCATGGCGCTTTCTGTGGTGGGAGAGCGCGCCCTCTGGCTTAACCTGTCAGGCCTCCCCGACAGTGAGAAGAGGCGCATCGCGGGCGCTCCGGTTGAGCCCGGCCGGGCTCTCTTTGGTCCCGCCGTCGGATTGATGCAGCAACGTTACGACGACAAGAAGAAGGAGGACGAGGCCTTCAAGTTATGCCTTCCTAGGAAGGCGGTCGCACGCCAGGTGCCCCCTGCGCGTTTGCCTAACCCTCCTGTCATGGGACGAAATTTCCATCAGAGCAAGGAAAGGCCCGCAACAAACCTCCCCACCCACAGCAGAGTACCCCACCCTCTGCAAAGCCCTGGGTTAAAAATACTCTAACTCAACCCCCTCCAACTCGAAACGCAAGCGGCCTGCCTGATGTTCGACCGTTGGGGCCGGCGAGTCTACGTTCTCAAGCCATAAGCTCTTCGGACTCCCTTTTTGCCCCCGAGCCCCTGTCCAAAAGACGGAGGCATTCTCATGGAGAGGGCGACCGCCCCATTCTCGTGGCTGCCCGGCCCTTGCGTTCAGTGGACGTTGTGTGTTCTCCCCCCACGTTCAGGGGGTCTGTTGTGAGGAAAAGTTCACAAGCAGTGTCTCAGTGCTTCCCAGGCTCTGGTGGGGACACTCACGAGTTACGAGTCGGCCTGGCAGACTGTTTCGGTTCCCGAGTGGGTGATGCGAACTGTAATGCAGGGCTACAGACTGCAGTTTGTAATAAAACCCCCGCATTTCAACGGCGTTCTTTCCTCTCACACGGAGGAGAGCGCCGCTCACATTCTGAACGTGGAAATCTCTTCCCTTCTATTAAAGGGAGCGATTCAGGTGGTGCCCCCCAATCTGATAAATCAAGGATTTTATTCTCGTTATTTTCTGGTTCCAAAGAAGGACGGTTCTCTCCGCCACATTTTGGACCTAAGAGTGTTGAACAAACATTTGAGGAAATACAATTTCAGAATGTTAACCCACGGCACTCTGACCCGCGCCATAAAACAGAACGACTGGTTCACATCGGTCGATCTGAAAGATGCTTTTTTTCCACATAAGCATTTATCCGCCACACAGGAAGTTTCTTAGTTTCGCCTATCAAGGCATGTGTTACGAATTCACTGTCCTCCCGTTTGGGCTCACCCTAAGCCCAAGGACTTTTTCTCTGTGTGAGGAGAGCAGGCTTAGCTCCCCTGAGAATGTCAGGTCTGCGGATGTTGACATACATAGACGATTGGCTCATCATAGCCGAATCGAAGGTGAAAGTACTGCAGGACACCCGTCGTGTGCTCACTCACATCACATCTCTCGGGTTCAGGGTGAATTTGAACAAAAGCAACCTTACACCCAGTCAGAGTGTGATTTTCCTGGGCTTGGAGCTGAGCTCAGTCTCCATGCGAGCGTGTCTCTCTCAAGAGCGCGTTCGCTCTTTAATGAACTGTGTGTCACAGTTCAGTGAGGGAGAGAAAGTGCAATATCGCACATGTCTCAGACTGCAGGGTCTAATGGCTTCATCTATCCAGGTTTTGCCTGAACGGTGAACGGTTTGTGGCCGAGCAGACTACGTTCAGCACAAATAAATAATTTAGAGCTTATGACCATATGGAAAGCTCTGAATTATTTTCTACCTCGCCTGCAGGGGCATCATGTGCTCGTACACTGCGACAATACCACAGCGGTAGCATATATCAATCGCCAGGGCGGTTTGCGCTCATCGAAACTTCACTCTCTAGCTCACAAGCTTTTAGTGTGGAGCAGGCGGTTTTTCCTGTCGTTACGCGCGACTCCTGTTCCAGGCATTCTGAACAGAGGCGCAGACCTTCTATCGAGGGGGAATCCACTCTACGGAGATTGGCGCCTCCACCCTCAGATAGTGGGCTTGATATGGATGAGATTCGGACAGGCAACCGTAGATCTATTCGCCTCACGCGAAAACATCCATTGTCCTATGTTCTTCTCGCTAAAGGACATGGACGAACCCCTCAGGGTCGACGCACTGGCCCACCCATGGCCCAAAGTGCTTGCTGTATGCTTTTCCTCCCCTGTGCCTGATAACTCCAACACTGGCCAGGGTGAGAGAGAAGGGCCTGTCTCTCATTCTGATAGCACCCAGGTGGCCCAAAGCACCGTGGCTGGCAGAGATAATTCACTTCCCCCGTGTGTGGTTGCTACTATACAGAATGCCAGGGTCATGTCTACTCGGTCCTTATATGGCTGTAAGTGGCAGGTGTTTGAAGGGTGGTGTGATGGGCGTCGTCTCACATCATATCAGTGCTCAGTTCCTGATATTTTGTGTTTTTTACAAGACCTTATGGATAAAGGCAGGTCTT